>NC_054701.1:69037092-69064152 GCF_016097555.1 Gigantopelta aegis
AGCGGGTTTCCTCCTTCAATATCTGTGTGGTCCTTAACCATATGTCTGACGCCATATAACCGTAAATAAAATGTGTTGAGAGCGTCGTTAAATAAAACATTTCCTTCCTTCATTTTACATTTTAGTTTTACAGTTTAGTAATTTTGGTGGATGAAAACTTTCACATCATTGTAAAATATGGACATAAAAATATATCAAAATACAAGTCATTGTCTATTTGAGATAAGATAAATGATAAACATACCTCTCGTTTCATCATCCCTGTTCGCCTTCTGTTGCTGGCCGTTCGTGAGTTTGTTTTGTAATAAAAAGGCGAAAATATTTAATATACACATAAACTCAACTTTAAGTCAAAACATGATATAATATACCATAGAAAAGCTACTCAGTATCTACTATATGTTCATACATTTTCGTTTTATGTCACATAAATAAATTTATGAGCTCTAAATAGTTTGTATGGTTTCTATTGTAAATGTAAATATTGTGGAGGTGTGTAACCTTTTGTTTTTTCTTATACTTCTGGACTACTGTGGAGTTATTCCCCCTTTATTGTCTCAAGTGTGAATACTACACGTGTAAATTAAAATTTGAATTTTCACCTCCGCCCCTCCACCTGCCAATATTTCTTGTATAAAATAAATTTATGTCGGGGCGTTTTTTAGGCCCCAACTTCGCTCTTTTCAACTTAATAACAGTAAATTACCATATTTTATTTCTAATTATACTATCAATACTTGAGTTGTTTCTAGTCATATGTGTTTGACCTAACTTTACCATATGCATCATGTATGGTATTTTTTTCATGACGTATGGCATTTATTAAATTCTCAATCTGAGCCTACATTTATAAACTTGTGGCATTTAATAAATTGTTCAAATCACATTTTTGTTTCCTTTTATTTTTAAGGATTAGGAGCGAACATAACAAAAGTATGCCTCTGGTTAATTCGTACTTACTTTCATTTAAGAGATCATAAAACCAGTTATGGTCGATTGGCCTATGGACTATTCGGAATGGGACTCACTATCAGAGAACGTCTTCAACGATACGGTCATGAGGATTAGTTAACAATAGGATATCAGGAGCGTTTGGGAGACAAAAAAACCAACACCCTCGAAGAAGTGCATTTCATCCAGAAAAAAAAGAGATTAACAGAAAATGGTTGGCCAGTTGACCATCGTATACAGTACGTATAGAAGACTCCGAGTAGCGTCTGAGTGGTACAGAAATTATTATATAAAAATGTGTATCGCGCATCATATTAAAAGTAAGATATGTACCAAAGTGAGACTTTTTACCATTACTACAAAATAATGAACGGGTTTTGTATAAATATTTCAATGTTCTGTGTTGCATAATAGATAAATACACACATAGAAGCGTGCACACGCAATGATTTCACATGTACTATATATGGGAAAATGAACATGAAATCGGTGTTGAAATTAATTGTATTGCACACCAATGTAATTCTATACTACTCATGTTATACTAATTGCTTAATATCTAACTAGTTTAATATTGGCACTGGCATGTTACTTTGGTTCGTGGTATCCATGAGTGTTAGATCGCACTCACCTTATATAATTGTACATAAGACAATAATACGGAATAGAACAACAACAAAAACAACAACAAAACAAAACAAAAACAATACATTTTAGATGTACTTGAAATATAAATGCCATAAGCAATGCATTAAAGCATATAAGGGGGCGGAGCGTAGCCCAGTGGAATAGCGCTGGCTTGATGCGCCGTCGGTTTGGGATCGATCCTGGTCGGTATGCCCATTGGGCTATTTCTTGTTCTAGCCAGTGCATCAAAGTATATATAAGACTGGTATATCAAAGGCCGTGATATGTGCTATGCTGCATGTGGGATGAAGCATATAAAAGATTCCTTGCTACTAATGGAAACATGTAGTAGGTTTCCTCTCTCAGACTATATGTGAAAATGACCAAATGCTTGACATCCAATAGCCGATGATTAATAAATCTGTGTGCTCTAGTGGTGTCGTTAAACATAAACAAACTTCTTAAAGCATATATTTGAGATCGAGAGCTAGTACTGAAAATCTCACCATGTGGTCCAGATTGCTGACTCTGGAAAAACCAAAACTTCTTTCTGAAAACAAAAATATCATCGTTATGAATAATAACACGCATTTTTAGTTTAATGTGTACATTGCTATTTTAATAACCGAGGAAATAAAAATAATACTTTTTCATGCATCGGTTTAACAGGTCATTTAATTGGGTAGTTCTAATCCATGAGCCAGAGGAGTTGGTCGGTACCATCTGAGGGGACGAATGCTCATAGCGGTTTTTGTCAAGGCCTACATCTCTAGGGATGGAAAATTTACGATAGCATTGCAGGACTCAGAGCTTTCTGTGTGTATCTACCCTTTATGTGACCTTACCTCCATTTTCATGACAGTTATATATTTACATAATTGCTGAAGGATGACTATTAAAAGCATTGTAAAATATTTGTCAGGGCATTTAAGAATACAAAATTTGGAGGATTGGAAGATAATAGATTGGAGAATTCCGATATATTACCAATATTGAAATCTTTCGAGGATTAGGGTCTCATATAACATTTTTTTTTAACATTACACAATATAATGTACACAGTTTTATTTTTCAGTAGAAATGTAACATAAAGTTTAGGCTCAGCACTCAAATATTCTCTTTAAATGTTCTAATTATAATAGAAGCTCATTTGAACATCCCGTTATTATTTACATCCTATAAATAACATTTTGGTGCAGGATTTGCTGTGTAATTGCACATTTTATAACCCTAACCGTATTTCCTCAAAAGTTATATTTTTACAGAATTGCTAAAGGATGACCATATTAAAAGCATTGTAAAATATTTCTCAGGGCATTTAAGAAAACAAAACGTGGGTGATGATGGATTGGTGAATTCAGATATATTACAAATATTAAAATCCTTTAAGGATTAGGGTCTCATATAACACCTTTTCTGTAACATTACAAAATAATACAATTCACACCGTTTTATATCTCAGTATAAATTTAATATAAAGTTTAGGCCCAGCACCTCAAATATTCTATTTAAATGTTCTAATTATAACAGAAGCTCATTTGGACATCCATTTATTATTTACATCCTATAAATAATGTTTTGTTGCAGGATCTGCTGTTTAATTGCACATTTTATAACCTTACTCCTCAACAGAATTCCTCAATGGAATAGTTAACAGTGACTAAATAAAACACATTATAAAATATTTATTAGGATTGGCAAGGCAAAAATAAGAGAAGAGCAAGTTGGTGGAATATGAATTTCAGAAATAGAAGCAACCGTGTCATATCTAGAGGGTTAGGGTCTCAGGTAACACTTTTATTTTTACATTACATAATTTCCACCATTTCTCAACAGTAATTTCACTTGAAGTTTAGGTTGACATCCTCAAATGTTCTGTTTCAGGGATTTTATTGGACACAAATCTAAATTAGGCTGCTAAATACTACTTAGGTCCTGCATGTAAAGTGAATTTGACGTCATATGTTGGTAAGATGCCATTAAAATGATTTCCCATTACACTAAAACCGATTAAAAGTCCACGTTGTTGATTTAAACTCCATATTGATAATGTATTTATTGTTATCTTTGTAATATAACCAGGACAAAGGTGTTATTGTTTAAAATTGTATCGTTGTACAGCGTCCACGGAAGATAATAACATATCATATCAAAACAAAACATTTTTATTATATTCAAGTTTACCTATTTATTAATTGCATTAATACACTGGTAAGTGATTTAGCTGTACACCTAAATTTAATATTAATGTATTATTACCTTCATAATTATGTTGAACTAATCCAGACATTGAAAATAACATGACAGGGTGTGTCATACTCACTACTGAAGACACATGATAAAGCTTTATGTTTTCTGAAACTAGAGGCTACCACGAATTAGCACTTCAATATTTTTCAACCACCATTTAGCCTAATACATACGAATCTATCTTGGGACAACATGGTGGAGCAAATTTATTATTATTATTATTATTATTTTTTTTTTTTTTTAATTTATTGTCCCCAGACACAAGTATGACAGTGTCAGGGTTGGGGGCCCTGATTTCACTACCTTACATCCATGTTATAAGTACATATGACCATTATTTATATATATAAAATAGTGTAATTAGAATCAATATAATAATATTAATAAGCATGAATACATGAAAACATGGAGTTCACTAATATGTGGGGTTAACAGTGAAGATAGAGGTAGATGAAAGATTTGAAGGAAATGGTAAAGGGAGAAAAGAGAAGGTAAGGAAGGAAGAAGGAAAGAAAGAGTGAATTAAATACTTTAATTTCGAAAGAGAAAACATATTTGTATTGAAATACCTCTAGAACATTGTATTGCCATGTCTTGTTTCTAGGTGTCTGGACCAAGGTGCCCAATATTCCTCAAATTCTTGAAATTGACAATTTTTGAGAAATATATATTTTTCAATTTCTATTTTATCTTTTAAAATATTTAAAAAAACATATATGTTAGGTCCATGTTTCTGCATTTTAGATTTATATACATAGTATTTAACATTGATAATGAGCCAATTAATAAATACCATCTTGCTTTTTTCCCTCTTTATGATTCCAAACAAGACTGTCTGTTTATCGAGTTGTGTATGTTCACCTTTGTCCTGAATCCATTGTTCAATTTCCTTCAATAAAAGAAAGACTTTAGAGCAGTCATAAAACAAATGCTCCAATGTTTCTTGATGTCTATGACAAAAATCGCAAACATTTGATTCTATGTATTTTATTTTATATAAGAACGTGTTTGTCGTGATTATTCGATGTAGAATTCTATATTGAAACCACTGTAAAGTTGTATCTTTTAAACATATAAATGGTAAATTATACACTTTTTCCCACTCTTGTAATGATAGTATGAAACCTAATGGAGCAAATGTTTTAACTTTTATGTTTCTGGTGCATGTGTTGGACCACAGTCACTGTTAATGGATCGTACCAATAATAAAACAAAACCCCAAACATTTAGCTAAAGTTGCTCGAAAACAAATAACCTCATTTGGAGGCTAGCAAGGCAGACAAACACAGATAAATGAAAATTCCAAAGTGGGACTGAATTCGGTATGAGTACCATATATTTCAATATGAACCATATCAATGATACCTGCCTACTATCAATACATCATGTTCCGAGCCGACGATTGTATTTCAAATTGTGAACCAGAACCAGAGCATTTCAGAATAAAACTATCTTTACAAATGATTGCCGTACTGATGATTCAAACAATTTGCAAAGCCATAACGACGGCTATATCATTATTATCTTAAGAATGGAATCATTCTTAATGCTATAGGTACCATATGATGGTGATATCAAGGCTTGTACATAGGCATAGGGGTATATGACTGCTGTAGACGTAGTTAGTTGAGTCCTTGAAGTAAAGATATACAACCATGTACAAGTATATCATGAAGCTCTAAACGTATTATAAGACTAGCTTGGTCAATTTACTATTTGAGCAAAAAGCCAACTAAATTAAAAAAAACACACCTAAAAACCCAGCATGGTTAAAGACTTGTACCAAATGCAGTTTGATAGCCTAACAGTGTGCCAAGTTTTAGCAGAGTTAAACAATCTCTAGAAAGATTTATTCAAATGTCTGTCACACAGAAGTGAAGAGTTTTCAGCATTTTTGATGCCTCTCAGTTACATAGATGCATTGCTTAGCCTTCTACGAGCATCTCATGTGGGAATTGCACTTTAGGGCTATTACGTTAGTGATTTCATGGTGCTCTGCTTTCACAAGCTGTATTATGGCACATACACACCGACTTATTAAGCACAAAATCTATCTTCCAATTGAGTACCCTGATATGTTTGAAGCCTTTCAGATTGGCAGCATGTTTTACCAGATGTATGACAACAATATTTGTAGATGCATTCCTAAAAACCACTAAGTTAAGGTGAACAAAGATGCCCGGACTCTAGAGGTCACAACAGGGTTAAGGCTGAATTCTGCTGCTAAAAAGATACAACAGAACATCAATGTGTTATCATAAAGAGTTTCCAAAGCCAAACGTTTAAAGGGATTATGACTATATTCCATAGTACTGGTAGTAAGCCTCATTCAATGTTGATTAAATGCATTTGCTGAGAACATCTGTACTGCATAAGCAGTTTCAGTAGATACTTACTGCCTTTGACCTGATGAAGATCAATGTTATGCAGCCTAGCTTCAAGGGTGACCGACTATATATAACAATAAATCTTATGACAAAATCAGAACACGAAAAGCTGAAACATTAGCCATTTGTGACAAAAAATGAATTGGAGACCAAACACTGTTTGCGTGCTGCACTGAGCTGGCACAAGACATATTTTCCAGATATCCTTTAACTTTCATCGGTACCTCTATAATGGGCCTCGTTGCATATGAATTTGACATGAACAGATAATCTAACAGAATTTTTAAACTATTGTTGATGGGATTGACTTGGTCTAGGTAGTAAGCAGTGATTATGTTATGTTTTTAAAGGTGGAAAATCACTGTTGCATAAAGCATTATGAGGTGGAAGCCACACAAAACATGTTAATATTGTGGTTGGTATATATCATAGGACTTTTACTAAGAGCAACATATTGTGTAACACATTTGATAACCTTTCAGAATCAGGTTACCAATAACACCAATTTCAATAATTTCCTAGTCAAAGAATGTAGGAAGGCAGTATACACAAATACACTCCAAGGGAAAGTGTTTTGATAACAAATATTAAAACAATATCCAAGGTTGTATGCCATCCGTTTTTTTCAAGTTGACTAATGCTTGCTATTGTATGCAGCACATACTGCAATTGGGGGATACAAGAAAGTTGCCTTTAGCTCAAAAGTCAGAAACTATATTTTGTGCTTGGTATTGCCTGGCGTTCCATTGCTCTAACAAATGTGGTCCTGAAACTGGTCCAAGTATCGTTGAATCTGTACTGACAATCAAAATGTGTGTAGGGTTGTAAGCACTGGGGGTTACATTGCCAGTGTACATAGGAATCAGAACTGTGTGTCTAATTTGAAGCGTTTCCGAAACATTACAAAATGTACCAATAAATGTTCACTTCGCCTATTTGTATCACACTTCATTCCTTTCTTCTTGAAAGGAAGAAATTCACTTCTCCTACTTTTTTCAATTCTAGATTAGAGCCTGTCAGGATATGCTTCTGTTCTGTGCAAAGAAGGGCAGAATCGAAAGTGTAACTATGCAGGGATTGTTTGATGAAACATGCACATTATGCAATCAACCTCAAAAGACACAAAGCGTAGTATGTAGGGATTGTTTGATAAAACATAGTATTTACACAACATTCAATCAACCAGATTGTAATGTAGAGTATGACCCAGTGACACCAAGTGCCGTTGATATAGGCTGGAAAATAGAAATAGAAGAAGACTATATAGCATCTATATAGACTAGTATAATGTTCATAATTGAAGATTTTGACAACCAGGTTGAAGACAGTGATGGAAATATAGCACAGAAATATAATACCTGCAAAATATGCATCCATCTTTATCATGGTATTTTTAATCTATCAAGGCAATGTATGCATTTCCAACTGTTTATTGTTTCGACTTAGTCTTGTACAACAATATGATTTTAAACAATAATCTTTATTATCACCTGCATGTAACAATAAATATGTGATCAAAGTACATTTTAAATTGACAGGAACCTTCAGTGTGTTTATATTAGGAAATAATAAAAATTGTATTAACAAATATTTAAAAAAGCCATGCTCATGTTAATAACTTCATCAGCAAATAGCTTAACAAATGCTTTATATATGGAAGATCTAAATAATTCGTGTGAGGTAAAAAAAAATTCAGGTACATTAACGCCATGAAAAAGTATAAACCTAAACTTCAACTGGAATTACAGTTGTAAAATGTCGAAAATTGCATTACCTAATAATCAAACAAAAAGTGTTATGTGAGACCCTAACCTTCAAATGATGTCACTATTGCTTCTATTTCTCAGCTTTATATCCCATCAACTTTGTCTACCTTTAGGTTTGTCATGTATATCTTAATAAATATTGTATGATGTTTTTATTTAGTTATCATGCTAACAATTCCTTTGAAATACTGCTTTTGAGGAAAGGGGGTAGGGTTATTAAAAGGGTTGTTACACAATAACACTTGCAAAGAAACTTTATATATAGGATGTAAATATTCACTAGATGTCAAAACAAGCTTCTGCTGAAATAAGATCCTTCAAAAAGAATATTTGAGGTGCTGAGCCTAAACTTTATGTTAAATTTCAACTGAAAAACTAAACTGTGAATTATATTTTGTAACGTTACTGAAAAAGTTTTATATAAGACCCGAATCCTCAAAGGATTCCAATACTGGTAATATATCTGAATTCACCAATCCATTACCTCTCAATCCTCCAAGTTTTGCATTCCTAAATGCGCTGACAAATATTTTACTATGCTTTTAAACTGGTCAACTTTAAGCAATTCTATAAAAATATAACTGTTGTCGAAATGGGGGCAGGGTCACAAAACAGAAAGCTGTGGGTCCTGCAATGCTTCCATAAATTGTCCATTCCTAGGGATGTAGCCCTTGACAAAAATCACTATGAGAATTCGTCCCCCCCCCCCCCCCCCCCCCCCCCATGTGGTACCAATTGGCCAACTTTGGGTCCTGGCTCATGGACTATTCAGTTTACTGCGACCAAGGCACGTATTGAAGCAGATGCAACATACACTGACCTTGACCAAGCGGTAGGCGTAGCAGTAGTAGTTATTTCCGAAAACTGCTGGATTACTTGACAATATATACAACTCTCGATAAACAAAGGACGATGATACACGGAATCACAAACACACTTTAATTCTGTTGGAGGGATACGTTTCACATACCAAACGCAGATAAAAGTAAATATATATTCACATCGGTTTCGTTTTGTTGTAGTCTATTTCTATGTAATCTGCTCCACAGACTGATCAGTTTGAGGTTAACCTATACTTCTCAGATCAATCAAATTCGATCGTGTTTTTTTCATTGGATGGTATGGCTGTCGCAACTGGGTCATCATCCAGAAGCAGCCAGTCGTATGTCTTTAAATTGTTATCACATGGGGGCGGGACGTAGCCCAGTGGTAAAACGGTCTGTTGATGCGCGGTCAGTCTAGGATCGACCTCCGTCGGTGGACCTATTGGGCTATTTATCTATACATAAAAATAACACATTTTTGTTATTTACAAACCAGTTTTCCTATAAAAAGTTAACATATTAAAAAATTAAATTCACAGTTGGTTTTTAAACAGATCATATAAACAACAAAACATTAACAATCATTAAGTTATAAATGAAAGTTAAAAATGTAAAAACAACCCCATCAAAATAAACACCAATATGCATACCTACATTTATGTAACCAGTCGGTATTCACGTAGCAGCAATACAGAAAAAGTGACACAATCACAATACCCATAACTACGGAGAAGAGAATGGTGACAATGGTGTACCAAGGTTGTGGTGGCTTCACAGTAACATCTAATAAAAAAACAAAAAGAAAACAGAAAGACTCAACGAATAGTGTTTTGTTGATTACGTTTTAGGTTTTACCTTTTAGGTAGCCGTGAACCAAATAGTGTCTGAGTGCGTCAAAGTTCGAGGTGCACCCAACTTTTCATCTCACATTTGAGGCTACCTGTCCTGCCATTGGTGATAAATGTGAGCGTGTGTGTTGTGATATATGTTGTTTCATCTGACCACTAAATTCCTGTAATTTAATTTTACTAGTGTCAATGTATGTACCAACTAGCGTTGTGTTTGAAACACGTGCGGGGTCCCACTTAAACTAGCATGACAATTTTTGTGTGGAACTAGCGTAAACATAGACTCCACCTGTTATGTCTGAAATAAGCATCTTAACCCACTTTTCCCCCGATTTACTTTAAAGGTGAGTTGTGGTAGTATTTATATCCATGGTGTATATGTCCAATTGATACGCTGCATGCAGGAGTTTTAGCCAAACATGTTACAATTGTCGTCTATGGGATATGATTTGGTGGTATACACCTTTTACAAGGTTTCTTGCGTACACAGTGATTTCAAGAACGTAATCCTATCCTCCCATTTAATATCAATTTCTCGTTTGACAGAAAATCTCGATAGACTAAACCATTACCAAAGTGTTAAAATCTGTTGCAAGCACGCATAATAGATATTGGTACATGTGACTATCTGGTTACCTGGAGTACGAATGGTATACATAAGTGTACTGGATGAGGGAGTCGGGGTGGAAGTGGCAATTCTGGAGTAATGAATACAATTCGGGCAAAAAACAAGAGTAATATTTTGGCAAAATGTGCTAACCTGAGACCTTCTTAACATGTACTTCCATCATTCTACCAGCAAAATTAGCTGTAATCCATGATTTTGTAGAGAGTTGTTTCAAAGCAATATCGAATTGTACCTCCATTTTTAATGTTGTAATTAATTTGTACACATTTACTCTTTTCAAGTTTTCTTTTTCATATACATGTAGAAAATGAATAGTTCTGGGATGGAGTCAACTGTATTATTGAGATTTAATAAAAAAAATATATGCTTAAACTTTATCTGCATATCTTCTCACTCGTGTTAAAGGAACTTTTCTGAGTTTGCTGCAATTTTTAAGATGTTATTGAATAACAGAGACTTTTTAACGATTGTAATTATATATCAAATATATTTGTCTAGCATAATGTATTAGTGGCTGTATACTTATGTGTTTCTGGTCGTTTTAATATTTGTAAGAAGCCCAAACTGGGTTTTGTCTTCAAATAATTTCGTACGTACGACAAAAACAATATTTTAGGAAATAAAATGAAATTTAACCTAGTACAAATATTAGAACGATGAAAAACATGTTTAATATATAGCCACTAATATTGTATGCAGAAATATATATTTGCTATGTAGTTAGAATTGTTAAAACGTCTCTGTTAGTCGATCAAATCTTTAAAATTGCAGCAAACTCAGGAACGTCCCTTAAAAATCATAATCTTCTAGTATACGATTATGACTTTGCTTTAATCGGTCATCATAATCGGCCAGTAGAAACAGTGTTTGCAGGATACATTTATTTTGTGTATGTACTGATTATGCAGTTAAAATATATTGCACAAGTAACGAAATAAATAACAGAAGAGCAAGAAATTTAGCAAGTTTAGAAGCATAATGGTTGACTTATTAGAATATGGTAAAAGAAATTGTATGAAATATTATGAGTCGAGTTTCTTTCTCGTACTTCGAAGCTATATCTTGACAAAAATATTATAATATAAAAAGGTTTAGCATTTCACTTTAAAATACAAGCTACATTCATTGATGAGGCAGCTACATAATTCAGTTTGTATTGAAAATCTACTGTTACTTACACACCCAAATGATGCATCAATTAAATACAGTTTCTGATTTCGCTTTGAAGGTCACATTTTTTATTTATTTAAGCGTTTCGTTTCAACTTATTTTCGTGCTTATATCCAATTAAGGTTCAAACACGCTTTCCTGGGCACACACCTCAGCTATCTGGGCTGTCAGTCCAGAACAGTGGGTTAGTTGTTAGTTGGTTAGTCGTTAGTGTGAGAGAAGAGGGTGTAGTGACCTTACACCTACTCACTGAGCCCTTAAGAACTCGCTCTGGGTTAGAGACGGTACCGGGTTGCGAACCCTGTACCTACCAGCCTGTAGTCTGATGGCTTAACCACTGCGCCACCGAGGCCGTTTTTATTTAAGCACATTTACTAAATTGCTAAAAATGTTGCCGTAGTATATAAAATTGTATATTATGGAATACTGAAAGGACAAAAAACAACAACAAACAAACAAAAAAAAACAAGAAAAAAAGAGGAAAAAAAACAAGAAAGAAAGAAGAAAGCCTGCACGTACCTGGGTCCATAGTTGGTGTTGTCGTGAGGTGAATCGGGGTCTCGCACATCGGGCCTGTGACATTGTCTTCTTTACATTCCTCGCAGTGACCAGATATGTTACAAACCCGGCACTTGTCAAAGCACGGGAGCGTGCAATACGGTCCATAATATCCTCCTACACACTTTTCACAATGCGATGTGTTGCGATCACATGATATACAGTGCATATTACATGATATACTGCAGTGTTCCCCACGGTACCCATCTCTGCATCCATGTTCACAAGGATACGTGTTGCCTCTTTCAGACGGCAATTTGCAGTGAATGTCATGTAATCGCAGAGTTTGAGGTAATTGTAAAATACACATCAAGACAAGGCACATTATTACAGACCGAACTTGGAGAGCCATTCTGGTTTTCCGAGGCTTTTATCTTTAGGAAGGTGGGTCATAAAGTAGAACAATTTTCCTAAAAAATAAAATACACACATGATACAAATCATCGGATTAACAATCACTGGTATCTGTGTACCACAATGCATCAAAGTTTAACCGAAAACAGTTATAACTGGTTACTGTCTTAAGATATTGGCTTTATCCTGCGAAGGTTAGAATGGCGAATGCAGCAAGGCTCTGAAAAAATTACAAGCCAAAAATAAAATGAATTGACTGCTCGGCCGAATATTTATATAATTTGGAACATTTTAGAAGGACAGTCCAAAAATAAATAAGAGAAAGAAGAGAGGATCGGACTATTTAATAATATTTAAAGTTACATTCTCTGGTTACCATATTATAACATCATGTACAAATATGAAATACAAGCTTAAATGCACTTTTAAAAAACTCGTGTTTGTTCGCTATGAACGGAGATCGTCAAACGTATATGCTTGATTCGTCGCCTGTGCCGCCATAGCTCGGCAAAGCACAAACGACGGCCTGTTGTCAGTTTTAGTTAACACGTGCGTTTGCCGATTTCAAATTGTAGGGTTCGTCTCAAAACATTAAAAGAGAAATCTTGCGCTGTACGAAGAATGTTCGGTAATTTGGAATACGAATTTAGTAAGGAAAATGAGCTACAAAAATTTAAGTCCAAACAATAAAATTAGAATGCTCGACCGAAAAGGTTTTAAGGTGATTTAAGCAATTTAGACGGGCTGCCAAAATAAACTGCGTCGGACTGTTTACAGAAAAATAAACATAAAATTTTGAACTGCGGTCGAAATGTTTTAAGTCCAACTAAGCCCAAAAAAGGAGGTGCCTGTCCTAAGAGAGGGTGTATAGCGGAACTCATGGCGAGTTGATGGGATGATCGGCTCGGAACCTCGGGAAGAAGTGGGGCAGGTCGCCCCGAAGTAGTGCTGAGTATTCTTCCGCAAGTATCAGCTTGATAATCCGAAATATCCTATTTCGCTCCGCAGGTAGAAGGTACGACTTCCCTCGACATACTGGAACTGGTACCGCCCTTGACCAGATGGTGTTTGTCTCCAGCTCTTTGGGACTATGGGGCCTGGTAGTTGAGAGGTCACAGTGAACTCCCCCATCATACACTCGCGGTACCGTCCAGGAAGCTTGTTACGGGCGATCTGCCAAGTCGTGGGCTGTGTGTCGGACAAGTTCTGGACCTACACCTTCCTCTTCTTGGGGGGCGGGATTTAGCTCAGTCGGTAGAGTGCTCGCTTGAGGTGCTTGCGTCGCAGGATTGAACCACCTCAGTTGATACGTTGGACTGATTGGGTTCTTTTCTCTTTACAACCAGTGCACTACACCTGGACAAAAGCCGTGGTATGTGCTTTCCTATCTGTGGGAAAGTGCATATAAAAGATCCCTTGCTGCATTAAGAAAATGTCGTGGGTTTCCTCTATTGACTACGAATCAGAATTACCAAATTACAAGCCAAAAATAAAATGAATTGACTGCTCGGCCGAATATTTATATAATTTGAAGCATTTTAGAAGGACAGTCCAAAAATAAATAAGAGAAAGAAGAGAGGATCGGACTATTTAATAATATTAAAAAAGAGAAAGTAATTTCGACATGAACTTTTGAACGAAGATCTAAAAGTTTAAAAGTCCAATCTATATGTCCACGTGAGTGGCCTTGTTAAGGCCGTTAGGGTGCACAGCTTGTAGGGACGAGATGGGTTGCATCCCGCCAAGAAAACCCCTAGATTGACAGTCAATAGACGTTGAAGGTGTAGTGCTGTGCTGAAATACAGATCTTGAGAAGCCGGATCCGTCTGAACGAGAGAGAGAATCAGACTAGGGTATAGTCCAGTCGTCATGGGTTGGTATAGTGGTGCGGACGGGCCCGGCTCCGGAGGATACGAGATGGTATCACAATAAAACAAAGTAAAGTCTAGAAAAGAGTAGTAGGGGCCGACCCCGCTTCCTATTTCTTCTTAGAGTGGGGCGGTCACTCTTCCAGTGCTGCTAGGACAGGCTCGGACATGTAAGAGACTAAACGCGAACAACCGTGGCGTTCTGCAGAATGGCCGTCATACGAGTCAAAAAACAACAACAAAAAACCCCAAAACAAGTCAACATAGTCAGACGGAGAAATGATGTGGAGGCAAGGAATCTCGTTAAAAAAAGAATCCAACCTGGTGGTGCAGATTGTCGAAACGAGAAGTGCTCCAGCGTTCAATCAGTTCCAATGGCCGCATACATCCCAGTTGAAAACTTGACTTCGCTGACAGAGAGAGAGAGAGAGAGAGAGAGAGAGAGAGAGAGAGAGAGAGAGAGAGAGAGAGAGAGAGAGAGAGAGAGAGAGAGAGAGAGAGAGAGAGAGAGAGAGAGAGAGAGATTTTATGTTACACAGAGATTGATTTAGAGAGAGACAGAGAGAGCGAGGTTTCATGTTATCCAGAGACTGACGTATCCGTTTATGTATCAATATATCAATATACATGTACATGCTTACCTTCCATGTTTCTACAAAACGTAAACAACATTATAATTAGTATTGTATTAGCTATTCCCATATTGTACACGCACTTACAGCGACAGAACATTAATTGCCACCAATTACGAAATGTTGCGTTCCAACTCTTTCCTTGTAAAAAAACATTCTCGGGGAAATAAGTGTTGACCACGAAGAATGCTTACTAACCCGATCGCTGATGAGATATTAACAGAATGAATGAATGAATGTTTAACGACACCCCTGTCAAACTATGGTAAATAGCTATTAATGGAAGCCTATTGGGTTTTTCTACCACCTGCTGATAACAAAACGGGTAGACGATCACTGTCATGGCTTGTACTTTTTTTGCGAGTGCGAATGCGAATAATTTTTACATGCTCATATACCACTAGAGTTTCGAGCATGTCCGTCCCGGGGCCTGTCTCTTGATAGCCAGTGACTTGTTCCCGGACAGAAAAAATTAAGGGGACAATTTTGAAATTTACATAAAAAAATTTAAATAGTGGGCCTTTAAAATTTTGATGCGCATCTCTAATTAATATAATTAGCGGTCGCTAGATTAGACTGGGTGGTCAAAAAGAAATTAGATACATAGATAGTTAGTTTAATGGGGGGGGGGGGGGGGGGTGTGAATGGACAGAATTTAGAAAAAAAAAAAAATAATAATAATAATAATTTACAAGCCAAAAATAAAATGAATTGACTGCTCGGCCGAATATTTATATAATTTGGAGCATTTTAGAAGGACAGTCCAAAAATAAGAAGAAGAAGAGAGGATCGGACTATTTAATAATATTAAAAGAAAGAAAGTAATTTCGACATGAACTTTTGAACGAAGGTGTTAAAGTTTAAAATCCGATCTATAAGTCCACGTGAGTGGCCTCGTTAAGGCCGTTAGGGTGCACAGCTTGTAGGGACGAGATGGGTTGCACCCCGTCAAGAAAACCCCTAGATTGACAGTCAGTAGAGTATCAAATGCAAATAACCAATGTTTTTAAGAGATCGGAAAGTTATTTTATATTTATTGTTTTTAACTGGTTTCGCAACCAAACCCATATAGGACACAATAGCGACCACTTCCCCTGTCTGTCGAACAGTCTAAAACCATTCGGAATACCCCGGCCGGTTTTGATTATGTATTCGGGAAACCTTAGCCACGTAAATGTATTTGTAGGTTCAGTCGGAACACGTCGGCCATGTTCGTCTTTACTTTCCATTTAGTAATCGGAGCAACTCATCACATACCGCTACGCAATGATGCCGTATCCGAGGTGTCCCCTTCACGAACTTCAGGAAGCCGGACCTGATTTTCCCGATCTGAACTTTCCAGACGGCTTCTGAGTCGGAGAGTTACGGTGCTGGTGAAGGTGGCCTTCCTCTTCGCAACGGACCGCCGACTTCCGAACTGGCAAGACTGGTGACAGTGGCCAGTTACGTGTAGGCGGTGGCGTAGAGGGAGATAGAGGTCCGTCTGCGGGCGTCTCGCATATCGGCTCGTTGAGAGCATCCCTCGGTTTTGACGGCGGGTCCGGATGAGCTGATCCTTTCGTCTTGGGACGTGTCGGGGACGGCGACGCAGAAAGGGCTGCCGCTGGCGGTTCAGCCGCCAGTTTTGCCCCCCCCCCCCCCTCCGTGCCTCCCCTGGTGCATTTTCCCTCTTCCTCCACCTCTTCGTCTTCTCGACCGCGTCGCCGTACACCAAAGTCACGGCTGCCCGTGACCCGGTGTACGCGATGCGGTATTCGAGTAAGTCCCCGTAGCTTTGTATCAGTGCCCCCAAATGGGGGGTAATGCGAAAGAAACTGACGACACGGCTAAACTCATCGTGAGTTAAGCTGAGAGTCAAATTTCAACTCGCTATGAAGCAAGATGTTGCTGTTTGTGCTCTCGAGCTACCCCCCCCCCCCCCCACACACACACACACATGGGGGTACTCTTAGCTACTTACGGCGTGCTGCGTGAGTATCGAGTCGCGTACACTGGGTCACGGGCGACCGTGACCTTAGTGTACTGCGATCTCGATACCCCGAAGAGGAAGAGAAGAGGACGTGGAAAGAGACGTGCGACAGGGGCGAAACAGGGTGAACCAAACCCGGCGGCTCAACCGCCAGCGGCGGTTCCATCTGCGTCGTCGACCGCTCCATCTACTCAGCGGAAGGAGACCATTTCGCCACCGCGACGGCCCACTTCTACTCCCAAGCTGACTCTGGTGAAGCGGTTATCTTTAGCTACCGCTCCCATAGAGTCGGCAATGGATACAGTTGTTGCCGCGGCTGCTAAGCGGAAAGCCGTCACACCATCAGACGACCAGCCTGCTAAGTCGAAGCCACCTGCTCCAGCAATCCCCCCGCCTGCTGCAGAGAAGGACGTAGACCCGTGGGAGTTGGCCTTGGGGAAACTCAAGAGACAATTCCGGGACTACGTCCAAGGGGATACAACAGACAGGAAAAAGTTGAGAGGGCGGTACAGCAACCAGATATGGAAGCCACTGCCGGATGGGAGTCACTACGAGCTGCACACCCTACGGTTCAACGACGCGTCGAGACTTATCGTGACACACCGGTTTCCCACAGATCTTCAGACAAGCGATTCTTCTACAGATTCTTCAGATGGGCAGCCCAACTATCCACCGAATCGTCAAGACGATCTGCGGCGCCGGTTACAACATCGTCATCCAGGACTTGCTCGGCAGGAAGCACTTGATCCTGTCACCGACTGCTGGACCAGTCCTCAGCTCTCCGTAGGCGCCAACCTCTCTTAGGACAGGCACCTCCTGTTTTGGGCTTAGTTGGACTTAAAACATTTCGGCCGCTGTTAAAAATGTTATGTTTATTTTTTTTTGTAAACAGTCCGACGCAGTTTATTTTGGCAGCCCGTCTGGACTTAAATTTGTGTAGCTCATTTTCCTAACTAAATTCGTATTCCAAATTCCGCCCACTTGAAACTTACCCACCTGCACATACACCCGATTCCTCTCTAAATGTCAAAATTACCAAATGTTAGACATCCAACAGCAGATGGTAGGAAGGATAGGATATGTTTTATTTAACGACGCTCATTTTCCTTTCGGTCTTAGATCTAACTACTAAATTCGTATTCCAAAATTCGGCCCACCTGAAACTCACCCCCCCCCCCCCCCCTTCGTTCAAAATTTAAAGTCAAAATTACTCTTTTTTATAAATATTATTAAATAGTCCGATCCTCTCTTCTTTCTCTTATTTATTTTTGGACTGTCCTTCAAAAATGCTCCAAATTATATAAATATTCGGCCGAGCAATCAATTCATTTTATTTTTGCCTTTTTTTTACTAATTGCTATTTTCAAAATTCTGTCCATTTTTACACCCCCCCCCCCCCCACCCCCCGTTAAACTAGTTATCTATCTAATTTCTTTTTGACCGCCCAATCTAATCTAGCGAACAAATTTAATGAGTAGAATTGTTTTTATTAATTATATTAATTAGAGATGCGCATCAAACTTTTAAAGGCCCACTATTTAAATTTTGGATGTAAATTCACAATTGTCCCCTTAATTTTTTGTGCCCCGTAGCAAGTCACTGGCTATGCAGAGACAGGCTCCGGGACGGACATGCTCGAACTCTAGTGGTATATGAGCATGTAAAAATTATTCGCACTCGCACCCGTAGCTTTGTATCAGTCCCCCCCCCCCCCCCCCCCACCACTTGGTGAAGAATTTATTAAGATTGTTCTTACTAAGATAAATACATTTTTCTACTTTATATCTTTGTTTAGCTTCGTTTTGGAAGTGTATAATATTTAATTGGACACTTTGCACTTTACATTTATATATAAAATATTTAGCTAATAATAGTAGCAGGTCAAAAACATTATCTGTTTTAATATTATCTTTACATCCAAATATCACTAGCTCAAGAGAAAGCTTTAAATGACATATATGCTTACATGAGTTTGATAACCAATTAAATTATCATTCCAAAAGTTCTGAACAATTTTACATTCCCAAAATAAATGCACTATAGATTCTTTTCCTTCATGACAAAACGTACACGTTTCACTGTCAATTAATTTTAATTTATATGCGAAACTATTAGTAGTTAATATTCTATGAATTATTCTATATTGGAACCATCTAAGTTTTATTTCTTGTGTGATTACAAATGGTTTTAAATAAATAGTGTGCCAATTAAGGTCTGAAATAAAATAATTTTGCCATTTTGATATTGCACAATTTCGCTTTTCAGAGGTTACAAGTGTGTAATAATATAGTTTCGAGCCATTTCTAATAGAACACAGTTTTCGTTGAATAGGAGAATCATCTAAAGGAATATTTGTTTCTATTATATTCAGTTTCTTCTTCCTAAGGTAAACCTTAAGTGAGTTAATAACTCCTTGATACTCTAAAAAAGATGCATTTAATTTGTATAAATTATTAAATGCGGTTAAAGTTGAAAAGTTGCCATTCTCATCAACAAGATCACAGATTTGAGATACACCTTTCCCAAGCCATTTCTTTTTTAAAAAAAGATTTGCTGTTAATTTTTATATTGGAATTATAACAAATTGGCTCTGATAAAAAGTCTTCAAAAGATGAAACATTAATTAATAACGAGAAGTCACGGAATGCAATGATACAGTCTTTCCAAAATAGATTTTTTTACATGTTTTAAGCACAATTGGGGGAAATCATTACCAAATAGAGATATGTTACGGAGTTGTGGAAAACATGCAAAAAGAATAGGTTTCCATTTTGGATCTTTAGTTTCCAATTTTCGTAGCCATGTAATTTTTAAAGCTTTAGCATAGTTAAATATGTCTATCATTCCGAGACCTCCCTCATTAACAGGTTTACACAAAGTTATTCTTTTTATGCTGTCTGGCTTTTGATTCCATACACATTTAAATAACATCGTGTGCAATTCTTTCTGAAATGTTTCCCATGGATTTGGTAATATTAGAAGTAGATAACTAAGCTTAGATATTAACAGAGATTTTATTATAGCTATTCCTCCAAGTGGTGTTAACAACCTTCTCATCTATCTATCTATCTATCTATATATATATACCTCCGCTGCACATGCGCCTGTTCTGGCACAAGATTCAAAACTTCGTTTCATAACTGTTATGCAACACTCCCGTTCATGTTAAAATTTGTATATAATAAATGTACCTGGGGAATTGTTAATGCACCCGTTATTGACACGAATTTGAAACATACCTGCAATTACCATCAACACCAGCACGAACAGAAGGATCGACGTGAATACACTCGACGAATATAAATTATTCACTAATATAACATGAACTGTAATTGGACACACTTGCATTAACCACCTACCCAGAATTCCCCGAATAGCCACTGACCCGTTTCTAGCTCGTATCATCAAGAAAGTATTTCCTGGAAAGGATCGTGGGGTGTGTTTAACATCACGCCCATTCTGTTTCTTTTTCTTATTACCCGCTAAGTGTACCATTAAATGACACACAGAGGACTGATTAGCTTACTAACGCAGAAAATGGATAAAATAACAAGAGTATTGATACCCATTACAGTAGTGGCAGCATATTTAACAGGTATGTACATAGAACTTCATTTGTACCTATTTTATTTTCAAATTATAGTTATCATTAACTTGAATATGTAATTATTTTCCCAATACAATGTTGTATTTAAAGAAAGCCACACAGTAAAACTAACAAACAAAGAGAAATATCGCAAAATAATTGGGTTCTCAAAGCGAGGAGGCGAGCAATACAAAGAAGTTCACGCGTTTACGTCGTGTCCCAAGTGACTTTTACACTGGCCTAGTTACGGTTTGTTTCAGCAAATAAATATTTCCTGGAACGACGTTTCGTTTCTGTTTAATATCAGGTCCCTGTTTAGACCTGACAGAGTCTTACTAATAAACGAGGAAATATTGCAACTTGAATTTGTATGATTTCGTATTAAATTAAGAATGATCATTTACTGGTATCGATTAAAGAGACATTCCTGAGTTTGCTGCAATTTTTAAGATGTTATCGACTAACAGACTTTTTAACGATTGTAATTACATATCAAATATACTTTTGTGCATAATATATTAGTGGCTGTATATTAAACGTGTTTCTGGTCGTTCTAATATTTGTACTAGGTTAAATTTCATTTTATTTCCTAAAATCTATTTTTTCGTACGTACGAAATTATTTGAAGACAAAATCCAGTTTGGGCTTCTTACAAATATTAAGACGAGCAGAAACATATTGAATATACAGACAATGACATTCTAAACAAGAAACTATATTTAATATTGAAGCTTAATTGTAGAAATATTTTATTAGTCGGAAACATCTTACAAACTCAGGAATGTCCCTTTAACCACTGAAAAATAGTTGTCAGTATTGGCACATTATTACTGAATGATGTTAAAAATAAAGTTTTTAATCACAAATAGATTATGCATGTTAAATCTGGTTTAGATTATATTGGCTGTACATATATTTGTATATGATTATCACGATGCAATGATATCACTAGTGGTTCCATGTTGAAAACATATTAATATAAAACTTACTGATCAATACTTACAATCATTGTATACTTATATTGACATCTCATCCAAAGCTTCAAATTACAAATTATTTTAAAATTCTCTTGAACTTGACAGACATGTCTCACAATAATAGAAAGAAAACACTGATGCCCATTATTATCATTTACTAATTAAATATTTGCATACTGCAGATGTTACTATGTGTACACCTCAGTGTGTGTCTGTGAGTACGTGTGTGCGTGTGATATATAACATGTTTCTCATAATCTTGTAATTGTTTCTGACGTTTATCTTGATTTTCATTAACTTGTCTTTTTGTACTATTAATGCTATTGTATCTCTCTTTAGGAGGAATAAAGAATATATATATATATATATTAGGGCCCTGCGA
The DNA here is from genome assembly GCF_016097555.1 of Gigantopelta aegis. Taxonomy (NCBI): domain Eukaryota; kingdom Metazoa; phylum Mollusca; class Gastropoda; order Neomphalida; family Peltospiridae; genus Gigantopelta; species Gigantopelta aegis. The sequence goes on from NC_054701.1 coordinate 69,058,870, forward strand.
AACTAAATTTTTCGGTCGAATCGAATTTCGAAAATGTTCGAATCGAATCGAATTTCTATCTCGAATACCTTAGAATAATCAAGTGTAATAATGCAGTTCACGAAGGAATTTTAAGCTTAGTGAAGGAAATTAGAAAGACAATATAAATATTCACTGCATTGGGTGTACGTACGGTGATTAACATGATTACACAAGGTTCAAGTTTAAATAATAAAGCGCCCTAAATAGAAAACCACTAGTAATGTGTACATAGGTTGAACAGTTGAACTAACACAAGATAATATCTTGGAAGTGATCATTTATTGCCTTTTAATTAGATCACAAAATAATTCAAGTAAACATGTGAAAATTAACACTCATCATCAATTGGAGATCAAAACTAAATTCCAGTTGATATTCTTAGCACATACAAAGACAGAATCCTAAAAATTAAAAAAGAAATATTCTCGTTACGTCAAGCAATTTTTATTGACCGACTTAATTATCGATTCAGTGTGTCATGATGCATATAACATTATAATCACATCACTTTCTCTGTTTGAAGTCTGACATGGATAGCATGATATCAGCGTTTTTCTATCCCCGTGTGTGTGTGTGTGTGTGTGTGTGTGTGTGTGTGTGTGTGTGTGTGTGTGTGTGTGTGTGTGTGTGTGTGTGTGTGTTTGTGTGTGTGTATATACATTGTTATATAAAAAGGGTTCATTTAAATAGTCTGTTAATAAAGTAATATTCATCTCGTACTTAAAAAGAAAGAAAAAGAAACCTTCATTCAATTAGCATTGTAGCAGTGTAGTACTGTAGGCAACGAGTCTACGTTTGGGCTAATCAGCAAACTAAAAATACGTATGATAAGAGTATTACTTGGTTAATAGGTTACTTATACGAATTTCATTTTAAAAAGTTTTTTTCCTACTTTGTCTTCCACATTGTTTATTGCTTATTAATGTTAAAGGTTGGCCATATAGTTTGTCCCTCTTTTTACAATTATGCGTACACTGCAATATTAGAAATTCCGAATACAGAAAAATCGAATCGAACCGAATCGAAGCTTCGCAACGATTTCAAATCGAATCGAATATACGAAGCTTTGCAGGGGCCTAATATATATATATATATATATATATATATATATATATATATATATATATATATATATATATATATATATATAGACAGAGACTTACTAATCAACGAGATAATATTGCAACTTGAATTTTTTATGATTTCGTATAGATAGCACCATTTATTTGGTCTAACTCAGAAAATGCATATCATAGTGTTATTGCTGGTGATCATTATCATTGGAACAGTCACAGGTAAATAGGGTTTAAAATGCCAGTTTTCCAATTGTAATATTTTAATATTATTATTTAACTAATAAGCTACTTGTGGTTTTAATTTATTATACATGTATATGTTTCGCCTGGTATATTAGTAAAATCACACGTCTAACACCATCAGTAAACAAAAGAACAAAGAGAAATGTCGCATTGTTTATGTTAATACAAATTCGTTATTGATTTTTGTTCAGAATAAACTGGACGTTTTTTAATCATCAGTGAAAGTGAATAAAATAAAAAGTTGAAACATCACACAAAATAGTGTGTAAAATAGTTTCCACTGTTTAAATGTATATATAACTAAAATAAAGGTTCTTATAAATAAAGAAGTTGACGTATTCACAGAATAAGAAACTATCAATTAGTATGAAGTTTAAAGCTTGTAACAAGTGAAAATAATGAGTATAAGTAAGTCATTTATTATGTTTCATATATTATAGAGGTAAACAATTAATTATAATTAACTGGTGCGGGGGTGCAGGGGATGCCACCGATTCCTAGCAAATGCGGTGAGTCGAGTTATAGAAATGAAATATTTGTTTAAGGATGGCTACATACATGTATCTAAACATGGGTGATTAATTCTCCAGTGGATACATCTACTTCTATTATTATTATTATTATTATTATTATTATTATTATTAGATACAAGCCTTGTTTGAGATTTCTAGGGCCGTATATTGAAAAATACTGACGATCATCCTATTTACTGTGCGCTAATGCTATATTATTGTCGCCTTCCTAGTTATTTGTTCAAACAGATAAAATACAGTCTTACGTCTTGCTATTTATAGAAAAATATGATACAGTATTGGATGCCAAACATTTGGAAATTTTGTCATATAGTGTTCGAGAGAAAACCCGCTACGTGTTTGTTATTACTTGTTTTATTTTGCTACATGTATATGTTTTGACTATAGTAACACCAATGACAGCATGTTGATATTTGGAGCAAACATGTTGGCGTCAACCTATAAGCAAGTTTGTTTGTTTTGTTTAACGACACCACTAGAGCACACTGATTTAATAATAATCGGCTATTGGATGTTAAACATTTGGTTATTTTGACATACAGGCTTAGAGATGAAACCCGCTACATGTTTTCATTAGTAGCAAGGGATCTTTTATATGCACCATCCCACAGACATGATAGCACATACCACGGACTTTGATTTACCAGTCATAGTGCACTGTCTGGATTAACATATAAAATCAATGGACCGTTTATGACACACGTATGTAGCTACAGTTCTACAATGTTAAGCTATTTGTTGTATTAGTTGTGTGTGGTCGTGACATGTAAAACTCTCTTAATGTATTTGATTCGTATTGCACAAAATGGAACCTAACAGCAAATTGTAGAAAGACAAAAGTCTTAATATTTAGTGGCAACAAGGAAGATTACCAAAAGGAATTTTACCTTAAAAAACCAAAACGTTATAACATAGAAATTTATAAATAGCTTGGTATTATGTTTCACAAATCGAATAGATTTACAAAGACAAGAAACATGTATAATTATACACAAGCACAAAAGGCTATGTTTTTCATTCTACGACAAGGTCGTTGTCATAATCCAGTTCCAATTAAAATTATTTGACCAGTCCTTTTATATGGCATGGAAATTTAGGGTTTTGAAAATGTGTCATTAATTGAAAAATTATGTAACCAGTTTATAAAATTGTTATTACCTGTGAGAAAGTCTACACCATTTTATATAATATATGGAAAAGCTGAACGTTACCCGGTATATATTACGGTAAACTAAAGAATGATCATTTACTGGTATCGACTAATCACTGCAAAACAGTTGTCAGTATTGGCACATTATTACTGAATGATGCTAAAAATAACGTTTTTAATCACAAATGGATTATGTATGTTAAATCTGTTTTACATGATATTTGTTGTACATATATATGGTTATCACAATGGAGTGATATCACTAGTGGTTCCATGTTGAAAACATATCTTAATATAAAGCTTACTGATCAATACTTACAATCATTGTATACTTATATTGATATCTCATCCAAAGCTTCAAATTATAAATTATTTAAAAATGCTCTTAAACGTGACAGACATACCTCACAATAATACAAAGAAAACACTGATTCCCATTATTAAGTTTTTGACACTTGCAACTTTGAAAGCCAAATACACACGTACTTGCCGACCATGCCGCTTTCGTGGAAAACGCAGGTAGAAACCAGTAGTAAATATATCGACTTTCCTTTGACATTTACTTTGAGTTTTTGTCACTGTAATAAAATACAAACATGGAGGGGTTTTGGTCTGCAACGACACATTTGAAAAGGGGTGCATATATGACCTTTTAAAACACAATTCATACCCGAAACAAAAAGTAATGTTTCCGTATTGCTCACCGACTTCCCGGAAAATAAGCTGCCCTACATAATCACAAAGCAGTAAGAGGCTATCACAGTCTCAAAATAGCTGTTCATCATATAATATAACACTAAGTGTCATAAATGTTATATTAGTTTGATAAAAAACCTATTACTTTCCTTTTGAATAACGTATTTCATCAGGTGTGTAAGGAACAAACAACAACAAACAGTACAGATTTGTTTCTGTAAAAATGTACCTCACAATAACAGGAAGAAAACACTGGTGCCCGTTATTACGTCTTTGATTATCAAACCATCATCTTTCAATTCAAACGGGCAGATGGAAAAATGTACCTCACAATAACAGGAAGAAAACACTGGTGCCCGTTATTACGTCTTTGATTATCAAACCATCATCTTTCAACTCAAACGGGCAGATGGCAAAATGTACCTCACAATAACAGGAAGAAAACACTGGTGCCCGTTATTACGTCTTTGATTATCAAACCATCATCTTTCAACTCAAACGGGCAGATGGCAAAATGTACCTCACAATAACAGGAAGAAAACACTGGTGCCCGTTATTACGTCTTTGATTATCAAACCATCATCTTTCAACTGAAACGGGCAGATGGAAAAATGTACCTCACAATAACAGGAAGAAAACACTGGTGCCCGTTATTACGTCTTTGATTATCAAACCATCATCTTTCAATTCAAACGGGCAGATGGAAAAATGTACCTCACAATAACAGGAAGAAAACACTGGTGCCCGTTATTACGTCTTTGATTATCAAACCATCATCTTTCAACTGAAACGGGCAGATGGAAAAATGTACCTCACAATAACAGGAAGAAAACACTGGTGCCCGTTATTACGTCTTTGATTATCAAACCATCATCTTTCAACTGAAACGGGCACATGGAAAAATGTACCTCACAATAACAGGAAGAAAACACTGGTGCCCGTTATTACGTCTTTGATTATCAAACCATCATCTTTCAATTCAAACGGGCAGATGGAAAAATGTACCACTACAATAATAGGAAGAAAACACTGGTGCCCGTTATTACGTCTTTGATTATCAAACCATCATCTTTCAACTGAAACGGGCAGATGGAAAAATGTACCTCACAATAACAGGAAGAAAACACTGGTGCCCGTTATTACGTCTTTGATTATCAAACCATCATCTTTCAACTGAAACGGGCAGATGGAAAAATGTACCTCACAATAACAGGAAGAAAACACTGGTGCCCGTTATTACGTCTTTGATTATCAAACCATCATCTTTCAACTGAAACGGGCAGATGGAAAAATGTACCACTACAAAATAGAATATGTCTATTGTTTAATAATTACGTTATCGGAGATGAATTTCATTATATATTTTACATGAATGTTTTTAAAAAATTACAGAAATCGTTACTTACCATCTTTCTGTCAATCTAAACCAAATATATTCACACACAAATACTCTATCTCAGATTACTGTAACTGTATAAAAACCACAGCATTAAATAAATAAAATCATCACTACCCGAATCAAATATTGCAAATCCTTTGTACTTTATATGTTTTAAAGGTATTC
>NC_054701.1:69064352-69093673 GCF_016097555.1 Gigantopelta aegis
TAGCTGTTTGGTAAGTATTGCCAATATGAATAAGTGGTGTTATCCAGATTCGGGCATTTTAGTTTAATTGGAGCGAAAATTAGCCCCCCCCCCCCCCCCCCCCCCCCCCCCCCCTACACAAATGGGAGCCCGTACGCCTATGGCCTCAACCCTTCTCGGCATGCCTCTGGTGAGGCATCTAGTGTGTTTCTGGGGTAGGTTTTGCCGCTCGTAGTACAATTCCTGTAGATTGACTTCTGTATCTTGCATCCCACGACAAACCCTTACCATAGTCTGACACCCAATAGCCGATTTATATTTCGTGATGGGGTGTCGTTAAACATTCATGTATTCATTCATTCATTCATTCATTCCCAAGACAAACCCGAATCCCAACAAATTTCATTATTACCTTTGGGCATTTTGACATGTTATATCGTTTTTAAGCATTCCCATCCCCCAATTTTAAAACATTTTTTGTTAACTTTAAAGTATTTTTTTTTTTTTTTTTTTTTGCTATTGTTTTTTCCTCGCTGGTTTTACATGATCTCAATAATTTGTTTTATATACTACTCAAAAGAATTTAAGGGTCAGACGATATTTTCGACATTATTTTCTGAATGTCAATTATATAAGCTAGACCATAATGTCACGCATGGTATTGTTCCATTTTGACGAAAGTGGGTCTAAGCAACCCATAAATGAATTAAAATCTACTGTCATTGACACTGTCGACTAGTTCTAATAGCGAAAACATGCTTACATTTGCACGTAAATTAGGGCGAAAACGAAAGGTCTGCTAAGTGCCCATAACTTGCTTTTTCACAAATCGATGGGAGCTTGCGTTCGTGTACGGTGCACACTCCAAATTCGACAATGGTACGACGTCAACTGACTATCGAAGATCGAGGAAGGGCTATTGCTTGGCTTCAGGATGGCAATACGCAACGAAATGTTGCTCTGAAACTTGGTGTCAGTCAGAGTGTCGTTGGCCGACTGTGGCAACGGTACCAAGCAACGAATTCTGTTGGAAATCGTCCACGTTCGGGAAGACCCCGAAGCACTACAAATAGAGAGGACCGCTACATCACCAATATGGCTCTACGTCAACGCACAACCACTGCACGCCGATTACGTGACAATCTGCGGACTGCGACTGGAACTCGAGTGTCTGATCAAACCATACGCAATCGTCTGAGAGCCAATAATCTACGCTGCCGTCGCCAGGCTGTTCGACCACCATTCCTACCACGTCACAGAACGGCCAGACGTCACTGGTGCACGCTTCATCTGCGGTGGCAACGTGTTCAGTGGGGTCGAGTGATGTTCACTGATGAGTCCAGGTTCAGTCTCCAGTTCAACGACAGTCGGGTTCGTGTCTACAGACGTCCTGGGGAGCGCTTCGCTGACGTTAACGTTAGACAACGTCACCGGTTCGGTGGTGGCAGCGTCATGGTGTGGGGCGGCATCTCTATCCACCACAGGACCCCCCTCTATGTGGTGGATGGCAATCTGAATGGAATCCGCTATCTGAATGAGATTATCCGGCCGTTGGTTCTCCCAGGCCTTCAGCAGATTGGCGGCGGGGCAGTTCTGCAAGATGAGAATGCCAGACCCCACCGCGCCAGGGTGGTAACGGACTTTCTCAGACAACAAGGTATCGCCAGGATGGATTGGCCAGCATATTCGCCTGACTTGGCCCCAATAGAGCACGCCTGGGACGAATTAGGCAGGAGAGTTCGGGATAACCATGCCCCTCCGGCCAAACTTCATGATCTGGGTCAACTTCTTATGGCAGAGTGGCAGGCCATTCCCCAAGAGTTCTTCAGGGGTGGATTCACACACTATTAAACGAATGTTCTAATGTGTAAAATCCATGTTTGACAACCTTCAACTTTGACAGCATGTCATGTGACTTTCTTGTATACAGTGACGTTTATTTGTGTTTTTTTGTAAATATGGAACAATAAATTAAATTTTTGGTGTAGTTTACATCATCAATCTAATACACCCTGAAACTTATTGGGTTATAAATTTTTGACCCTTAAATTCTTTTGAGTAGTATATTTCAAATACAATATAAGGGCGCAGACCCTAGTTTTAACCCGTAAACAAATGGCACCAAGTTTAGTTCATTTACAAACATGTAACTCATTTGGATAAAGTTAAATACTGGGTGGCACAGAAGTGCTTGTAATTTGTTACATCATGATTAACCTAAACAAATTCTATTGTTCGAAGAGTGAGAGACGACATTTATATTTTCCACTCTACACAGCCTGGGATGGTCGAAATATCATTATTGGAGATTGGTTTTTGAACTGAACTTCTGAAACTGTAATAAAACATAATTATGCTGAATTTTACCCGAACAAAACATGCATGAACCTATGTATCGTGTGATATTTTAGCAGATGTAATGTAAATTAATTTAATATTACACATTAAAGTGACTGACGTTCCTAGCAAAGGTGCTGAGATTTAGAGAATAACTAACAAGCTACGATGAATTTCGGATTATCTGTCTCGAGTGAATTAATGTTGTAAACCCGAGCCTCTGTCATTGCAACATTAATTCAGTTTGGCCAGCGATGAAGTTAGACGTGGTTTCATGCGCTCTCAACTTACCCCCCCCCCCCCCCCCCACCTGGGGGGACTGATCGCTAGTTATGGATCGCTGTTGGAGTACCGCGTCGCGTACACCGGGTCACGGGCAACCGTGACCTTGGTGTATGGCGACGCGGCTGCAGCCAAGAGGAAGGGAACTAGGAAGAGGAAACGTGCGCCAGGGGCGGCTCAGGCGGGAACAAAGCTGGCGGCTCAACCGCCAGTGGCGGTCCCGTCTGCGTCGCCGCCCCCACCACGACCAAACCGGACGGATCGACGGGAGGCGACTCGCCAACCAGCCGGACCGACTGTTCAGATGCGGGAAGTGGAGCAACCAACCAGTGCACCGCGACCAGCGTCACCTGTTCCCGCTCGTCGTTCGTCTGCGTCGAGACCCCCACCCACGGGGGACTCCGCGACGGCGACTCTGGATGTTGGGGCTGTCAAGAGGAAGGCCGTGACCCCCCCGGAGGACCAACCAGCCAAGACGCGGCCTTCTACTTCCTCTTCGGGTGACTGGAGAGTGGCAGCGCGGAACATCAAAGGCCAGTACTCTAAGTACTTGGTGGGAGACGTCACGGACCCCGACAGACTGCCAGGCGGGGTCTACGAAGAAAACTTCAAGACGTTTCCCGATGGCCACCAGGTCACCATCCACACGGTCAAACTACGGGGAGTGGAAGCTATAGTAGTGACGTCGCGCCGGGATGATCTTTACCGACAGGGATTCCTCAGCCATGACATGGATAACAACACCATCCACAGAATCATGAAGATTGTCACCGGCGCCCAGTAACCACAGATGGTCCACTGCCTTAGCACCCACAGCTACAGGAGACTGGTGCCTCACTTTGAGGAGAGGAACAACATCACCTCCCCGTAGATGCTGTGCACCCAAACGGCCTTAACGAGGCCACTCGCGTGGACATATCGATCGGACTTAAAACTTTTAGATCTGCGTTCAAAATTTTATGTCGAAATTACTGTATGTGGTCTTACACCTACCCATTGAGCCTAGCGGTGCACTTACACTTGGGTTGGAGCCGGTGTAAACGGAATGCAAGTCCGTAGTAACAGTGGTCTGCCCGGACTTAATCTCCTAGGAATGCAGGTCCTAGGTCTAATATACCTAGGAATGCAAGTCCTAGGACTTACGTTCCTTAGGAATACTGGTCTGACTGCCAGGATATCAAGTCCGGGCCGGACTTGCATTCCTGGACAATCAAAATTTAAGTCCGGTCGTACACATAAAAATTAAATTATAAATGTAAACAAAACGAAAAACAGTTTCCTTTTTGGTTTATTTAATTAACTTAGGATACTAGCGCCTCTCTTTATTTAAATATTTTCTATTTATTCCAATATTTTCCATTTATATAATTTGCAAAGAGTTTGTACACATTTTGTTGACCTTATTACATGAGCAGAACCAAGGTATTTATCCATTGCGTATTGTTCCAACTAATACTCAAAAACATTTACCATAATTCGAAGCATATTAGTACTCGCAAATAGGTATAACTTGCCCATATGATATACCAACACAATTATCTGTTACACATTATATATTGGTATTTGATAATAATAATAATAATAATAATTTAAATATAAAAATGTGATATTTGCGTTATATACATTATCTTGTTTGTGCCTTTCTGTCAATAATGTTGCAGGCGCGTGTACATAGGGTGTTGGGTGGGGTGGCATGTTCTAAACACCCCTCTTCAAAGCACATTTCTTGACCTCTCCCCTGCATAGCTTACTGAACATGTGCCTGCTTTGTCAACTTTGCTCATTTTAAAAATTAATTTGGTCTAACATATGACATATTAGACTCTAGCCTCTATGATATCTTAGTCCCAACAAACCATACCATCGATAAAAAAATATGTTAAATGGTTTTCATTAATGTTTATCAATTAATAGAAATATAAATGACTAAGAGTGGGTTTTAGCAGCTTAATGGGTTCCTACACCGACTAAAACAAAACCGTAATCCCTGAACAATTATCATACCGTCAATAATATGCACACAATTTACAAAGATCCTTTTAAACAGACTAACTACTCATGACACGTTTACACCTGACCGTTTTGGTCGCAATAGGCATTCAGACTCCCTTTTTGGGAGAAGCGGTGGGGGAGGCATGCTGATCATTATTGCCCGAATGAAACGAAAATGTCCAAATCTGGAACACAACGTATATTTATATTCGCATTACTACCAAGACGCTAAATAGGATTCCAAACAAATCAGTCTGCATTTTTACATGGATTACAACTAATATTATGAGTAAAATTATGGAAATGCATGGTGAAGATTTTAGGCCAGCTCATTTTGCCCGAACCTTTCCAACGTTTCGTGTTGAACACATGGACATTTAGCCTGCTTTATATCTGTAGTTGCTTTATATACTTTTGAAAAAAGCAAGAAAATACTTCAATATTGTAACAAAAATGTAAGACGATTACAAAAATGTACTTACATGTCTGATCCACAAGTCTATGACGTAAAAAAATAAATAAGTTGATACTCAAACTTAAAAATATTTTTTGACATGGAGATTTGAACGAACAATAATCTTAAGAGACTAGTACATTTATCCACCACACTACGATGGAAGGCTGCCAAAACCTGACTTTTTTTCTCGTGTCTTTCTGGCAGCTCGTGCAAATTGCAGAGCATAATAAACGGACATCTAATTTGCCGGACTAGTATTTCTGTCACTGTTGTAAAAGGAATTTAAGTCCGGTAGAAATACAAGTCCTAGGATAAAAACACCTTAAAAATAAACCAGGAATGAAAGTCCGGGTAGGACTATGGTTCCTAAGCTATGGAGGTCCGATAGGACTACCGTTCCTACGGACCTGCGTTCCTTTTACACCGGTTGTGGCATAAGAAATCCTTCATTGCCTCAGGTGAGTTACGGACCCAGTACCTACCAGCCAACAAGGCCGGTGGCATAATGGCTACAGAGAGTTCACACCAGATGTACAATAAATAATATTACAAATGGAATTGTTAAAGGGACATTCCTGAGTTTGCTGCACTTTTTAAGATGTCATCGACTAACAGACTTTTTAACGATTGTAATTACATATCAAATATATTTTTCTGCATAGAATATTAGTGGCTGTATATTAAACGTGTTTCTGATTGTTCTAATATTTGTACTAGGTTAAATTTCATTTTATTTCCAAAAATATAATTTGTTCGTACGTTCGAAATTATTTGAAGACAAAATTCACTTTGGGCTTCTTACAAATATTAAGACGACCAGAAAAACATTGAATATACAGACATTCGTATTCTAAACCAGAAAATATATTTAATATGTAAGTTTAATTGAAGAAATATTTTATTAGTCGAAAACATCTTACAATGCAGCAAACTCAGGAATGTCCCTTTAAGTTCCCGTGTTTTTTTAATCGAATACTGCTATCTACCCCTAAAAGATAGACACTCATGCTATCTTTAATAGCGTTATTTATACTGACACCATAAGCATCCTGATTAAAGCATAATAAATAAAAATAGAAGACACCCCAAATCCTTCGACTGTGGTCCTTTTTTTTTGCGTTCATACGTCCTATAATGTGGCGAGCTGGGATGGGTTTTTTTCGTGAGCTTTAAATAATCGAACAAGACAATAGTATTAGATATATGATGATTTAATTGTTTATTAAAGTGTCAAATGACAATATACATACCATTATACAAAACAAACATAAATTATATTGCCACCTAGCCTAAAATTAATATACTTATTGGACACCTAAAACGTTTTACTACATGAAACTAAAACATAATGTTAATATATAAAACTATAGAGAGCAAAAAAATGTATATGTATATATCATATTAATGCTGCTAGTAATACATTACTTATAATATTGTAACTGCTTCTAATAATAATATATTAATATCTACTATAATGAAAAAACATATACATTTAAAATGATAAAAAGGACCTTCAACATGTTATAAGTCTAAAATCATATTATAATATTAACATTTAAAAATATAAACAAAATAAAAAAGATAAACAAAAGATTACAAATACGCTATAATACTAATTAATTATTATTTAAAAATGAAATAAATAAAAGTAATTTCAATTTTAAAAAAAAGCTTTTACGCATTTGGAACACATTAAATAAGGTACAAGCAACTAATGATTGCGTGTCATCATTCATTATTAAAACTAGTTTTTCATTTAAGCTCATGAATGTTTTGTGTTTGTCTTTAAAACTATTGTGATATTCGATATACTAGTCAACTCACAAGAGAATCTCACCGTTTACTTCTTCCCAAGTCATATAATACTTCTTACCAAGTCATATAATACGACATGTATGTAGCTACTCATTTGTTGAATAAACTTTGATATGCAAACAACATTAAGACCTTGCATTTATTCTTTGATCCATATAGAGAGGGTGGGACGTATCTCAGTGGTGTAAAGCGTTCCCTTGATGCGCTGTCACTTTAGGATCGATCCCCGTCGGTATCCCCATTATTTCCTGACATACCAGTAACAAAGGAATATATATACTCGCATTCCAGCAAAAAAAAAAGAAAATCCTAAACACTGAAACCCAAGTACAAAGGAATATTTGTTTACTCGTAACAAAGTGAAATGTAATATATTTACTTACATTCCAACACAAAATACTGAAAGCAAAGTACAAAGAAATACATTTACTCACATTCCAACACAAAACAAAAAAATTGAAATTAAAGTACAAAGGAATATTTGTTACATGTACAAAGGAATTTATTTACTCGATGTCTATACACATACATGAAACAACGAGAGAGAGAGAGAGAGAGAGAGAGAGAGAGAGAGAGAGAGAGAGAGAGAGAGAGAGAGAGAGAGAGAGAGAGAGAGAGAGAGCGGAGAGAGAGAGAGAGAGAGAGAAGAGAGAGAGAGAGGAGAGAGAGAGAGAGGAGACGGAGGGAAAGAGAGGGGGGAAAGAGACGGAGAGGGGGGAAAGAGACGGAGAGGGAGGGAGAGAGAGGGGGAAAAGAGACAAGGAGGGTGGGAGAGACCGAAGAGGGAGGGAGGGAGGGAAAGACAGACAGGAATATGGATGGGGCTAAAGAAGGTGGGAAGGAAAAAAGGTAATTTATATGTCCATCTGTATTTATTTTGTTGTCAACATTTAATTAAATTAAGTTCTATATTACATCAAGCAACAAAGATTTACAATGAGTAAACCGAAATCAACATTCAAAATATGTTTGTTTTTAAATTAATGGTAACCACTATGAATAGTTACCACATAAATAATTAATTTTTTTCTTCTTCTCACAATGTGGACTGAATCTACGTAAATTCAGTACTACACATGTTATAAATACACTAGTACCAGCTATACCATACAGGGGTGAAATTAGCTGAAATTCCTGCCTGAAATTCGGTCCGGCAAGCAATAAAGTCTACCAGTCTGAATCAAAACCTGTTGGACCAAACATAATTGACTAAAACTAATGCGTGCATATAAATGTATAATTATTGCTGGTCCGATAGGAAAGAAAATCTCCTGGCTCATGGCAATGGTTACTGGCTAAAACTAGCCAGGATGGCAGTATTTCAACCCCTGCCATATATATGTATTACTGAATGTAGTGTGTATATAATTATTGAATACATGTTTCTTGCGTTAAGTACTAAATACACAGGGTTGATAAAAGGTGTGTGTACACATGTCAACATTTAATAACTGTGTATATATTATAGAAACAGTATATAAAAGCAGATTTAGTGCAATTCGTGCACAATTCACATATTTTCACATGCTTAAAATTTTACCACAGCAACAATTGCAACTGCCATGGTTGCCCCATTACTTGCTGTTGTGCCCCGAACACTGGATGCTGTTGACAAAAATACAAACCCCCCAAAAAGGTGACGTTATACCTGGTTCGACACCATGGTCTTCCCATACATTCCACGTTATATACACATTGAAACCTGTCTAAACCGGATCTTGTCGCGAACCTAATATTAATCTGATTTAGACAGGATCCGGTGTTTAGAGTGTCGTGTTTTAGAATTTAGAACATTTGGGATAAAAAAAACGTGGCCAGATTTGAAAGGATTCTGGTTTTTCAGGGTCCAGTATAGACAGGTTTCAAGTTTTTTCAGGATCCGGTTTAGGCAGGTTCACTGTATAAGAAATAGTAAAATTATCATTGGTAATACGATATTATGAATCCATATCCAACATGATATCCAATATGATACAGCCCAAGGTACCAGGGTAAAACTACTTTTGTCTGAGAAAACTTGATAGAAAGTAAGTTGGCTATTATCCCCCCTTGTTTTGAAAGAAAAGGTACCCTAAATTCTGTTATTAAAGCAGATTAATCACCAAAAATTAAAATTTGACTTTTTTTCAGAATTCAACATTACCTTTGCCACTCCGGATAAAAGTATCCAAATCACTAAAAGAATTCCCCAACTATTATTGACTGATGTTAATATTAATTACACTAAATGTAATTTGATATGTTATTTACTATGATAATATATGCACAGTTATTAAATATTTAAAAGTGAAATTCTATACCATACCATACCATACCATACCATACCATACCATACCATACCATACCATAAAGAAATTATTTTTAACAAAATAAATTAGCATCAAACAAATAATGTAAAATTCAATAACAAATTCACCATCAAACAATTAATGTCAATTAATAATAATCAGTAAGAAATTCACCATACGTAATCATAATACATAATTCGGCATCAAACAAATAATGTAAAATTCAATAACAAATTCACCATCAAACAATTAATGTCAATTAATAATAATCAGTACGAAATTCACCATACGTAATCATAATACATAATTCGGCATCAAACAAATCAAGTAAAAAGCATCATCAAAAACAAAATCAAGTAAAATATTTTAAAATCTCATCGTAATAAAATTAAGTTCCAAATTCACCAACAAACATATCAGTATGAAGTTAAGCATCATACAAATCAAGTAAAATTGAGTACCAAGTACCTTGACGTATTTCAATTCTACGTACACCATCAAAATTACTATCAGAGTATCAAGTAAAATTCAATACCAATTTCATAAAGCCAATTCGGCTACACTATAAAATAAAAGTTACCAAATTATTAACAAGTATTTTTTTCTTAATTTATTTATATAGCAATCACAATTTAATGTTGTAGTATTGTGAAGTTTATCTCTGAAACTTGCAGAGCGAATCTCACGACATGATACTGAACAAAATGTTGTCTGTAAACATGGCATGAAAGTGCAGGGACTATTTACAATTATCAATTCACTAGTGTACAAATCATACTGTCTTTTGGTAACAAGTTTTCCCCACCTAAAGACGTACATCAGTCTTCCCTTCATATCTAAGGTGAACGGTTGAGCTTACACATCCAAGAGCACCTTAATTTTTTTTTAAGCGTTATTTATCATCCACCAAAAATATGCTAACAGCCCACCTCCCACGGGTCAACCCTTGCAACTGTCCATGGCAATCGGCAATGCTGTGGAGTTTTTAATTCTCCATGGCACTTTTTTGCCTTGCACTATATTTTGGGTGTTTATCAATGGTATGTTTTTTTGCCGTGGGCATTTTCTTAATTGCAGGGGCTGACGGTTAAAAACAAACTGACCTCAGTGTTCGAATATCAATATATCGATTCAGTGAATATTCAATATTTCTATTGAAAATTTTCTTTTTGTCAATATGTGCAAGTTTAACTTTCAAATGTTCCCTATGGACAGCAAATGACTCACCTGGTTAAAAAAGGAGTTATTTATCACTCGCCTGATATTTTCACATGTGAAGGACTGATACTTGAACTGTGCAGAGCTAGCTCTGGGTTAACACAAAGTTTCACCAAATTATCTATTAAACTTCAAAAATGGCAGAAAACCAATTACTTTCTAATAAAATGTAGAAAAATTATTGCGCCAACTTAAAATAAAATTAGTCAATTGCTTTCAAAATTCGCAACTGACGAATTTGGCGACTGTCAGAACTAAAAAGTAAAGTTTGTTTTATTTAACGACGCCACTAGAGCACATTGATTTTTTATCTTATCATCGGCTATTGGACATCAAACATAGGGTCATTTTGACACTGTTTTGAAGAGGAAACCCGCTGTCGCCACATAGGCTACTCTTTTTTCGACAGGCAGCAAGGGATCTTTTATTTGCGCTTCCCACAGGCAGGATAGCACAAACCATGGCCTTTGTTGAACCAGTTATGGATCACTGGTCGGTGCAAGTGGTTTACACCTACCCATTGAGCCTTGCGGAGCACTCACTCAGGGTTTGGAGTCGGTATCTGGATTAAAAATCCCATGCCTCGACTGGGATCCGAACCCAGTACCTACCAGTCTGTAGACCGATGGCCTGCCATGACGCCACCGAGGCCGGTCTGTCAGAACTAGCCCTTCTGAAAGCATTACTAAAACAACACGTGCCCCCACCCCCACCACCACCACCACCAAGCCCATAAACTCTTCATATAATATGTAATATATGAAATAGTGGGAATCGGTGAACTGTAAAAAAGAGGAAATCAAAAGGGGTCCTGGAAATTCGTGAAATCATAGGTTAAAATATGTGCCATCTGACACATTTTGGAGGAAAGGACGATTGAAATGCAAGGAAACTCACTGTTCTATGAGAGGAAAACAGCTGATCTGAGGAGAATTTCCACCCTTGCCAAATACCCTATGAAACACAAAACTGATCTGCAGCTCTAAACAATAAAGTTATACATAAAATTTCAGATCAATAATTTAAAGCATTGCAAACAAAAACTTTCTGAAAACAATTGTTAAGTTCAAGGGACATAACTTTGTTAAAAATGAGTAAATCCCCAATGGAACTCGAACTCAATCTGTAATTCGACATGATAAAACTAGATATAAAATTTCACCTCAGAATCTTAAGACAGTGTGAATAAAAGTCTGGAAAACCATATGCGGATTGGGGGGGGGGGGGGGTTTAAGGGGCATGCTTCCCATGCATATTTTGAATTTCAGGTGTTCAAATGCAACATTTCCTACATTCTGAGCACAATAACAGGGAGTGTTATGGTGGGTGGATGGGGGCGGGGAGGAAATGTTTAACATGGCTCTGGTGCCCAATGCCTCATTCTTCAGCTATTATAAACTGCTGTACATATTTGATAACAAAGAGTGACATTGCATCAGGCTATAATTATATAACTTTTAATTCTGAAATATTGTTTCTTGTTTTTCCTAATGGTGCTATCACACGATGCAACTTGTAAAAAAACAATATGTAGCTTGAAATCAACTTGACACTAGTGTGAGATATAATAATAATTTTTACTCTTGACAGGTTCTAGAAACGTGTAGCTCACTAATTATAGCACTTGCTAAGACCTTTTAAGATTCATTTTCCATGTGTACAAGCAATCCACTTATATTTAAAGGTGTCAAAATGTGTCACCCTGCATCAAACATCATTGAATAAATCCTCCATATTGACTTATTTAATCTTAACCTTCAAAGCGAGGCTGCCAGAGGGTAGAAATACATTTTGATTGAAAAGAATGACCTATGACCTGATAAGGGTACAATGAAGGCCAAATCATGTCATAATTTGTGAAATTACAAATTTAAAAATATAAATATACTTTAACTTATTAATAATAATAAAAAAGTCATTCAAACTGATTAGTTTCAGATTTCTACCTATCTTGACAATTAGCATGTACATTTTCAGTCCTGTAACTGTCATAGTTACCTGACAATTAGGTATCAAAGTGTGTCACTCTGTGTCAAACTATATCAGGCCTCAGACCACAATTAATTACACTGTTTTCTCATATAGCCCCAGTGGCTGTAGCACTTATTAATTTCACCAGGCCTTTCACAAGAAACCGTACCTGCCTGGGGCCAATGAACACCCAAAAGGACGATACCTGTTGTGCAACTCTTTTTCACTTAATATCAATGTAAACAAACACATGTGGGCTAAGGGACCGAATCACACCCATTTCTGTGCATTTTGTACAAATGTTGCATGATTTCAAGGTGCTGTGGGGGGCAGTATGCAGTATCCAGTGTAAACCAAGTGCACATATTCACTAACTGCATCCTCTTCCCTGTCAAACCCAATGTAACAATTCAGCATACAAAGCAGCTCCCCAGCCATTAATCACATAACAACTAAACTACATTTTCTCGCATTCGTTTCCGTATTTTGGGCAACCAAATAGGTGGATCACTCTAGTCTGGTGCCACCTGCACGTGTGACTGTGTGAAAGAGTTCATCCTAAAGGGAGGTAATCTGTCTCAAAATGTAAACTACCACATTGTCGCATATATTTTCTTTAATGTTACACATCAAAACTTTTCTAAACCTTAGTATACTGTTTGTAGTCATTAGCAAGACATCTGTCCTGAGTAGTACATATTAATTGGTACATGTTGATGTATTTTATACCTTTAATGCTACTTCGGATCTGACATAATTTAAATATTGAAGCTTTCTGTCTCTTTTCATATCATGTTTGTGCATTAAATCTAGCAATATGTATTGGCAATAGGGTGGGGTTTTTTTTGGGTTTTTTTAAATAACTACTTTTGTTTTCAACTATAAAATGTACAAGTGGTTAGCATCATTTGTTTTTAACTTGATATATATATGTATGTGTGTGTGTGTGTGTGTAGAATTACATGTATTTTTAGAGATAAAATATCAGTGTTCATGGTTGCAATTTTAGAAGGGTTTTTTTAATTTAGAAGACATACGGTAATAGGGAAATAAGTATCAAACCAGCCAAAGTGTCCCCCACCAAAAATATTAAAAAATAATGTCTAACATTAATATTATTGAATATAAATACATGTATAAAAATGATAATCAGTGAACCATATCACTTATTTTCATCCAGATTAAGCACGCTTGTCTTGGGCAAATTTATGTACAGAATTCCCTGACAAATCTTCACATTTAATATATATTGAAACTTGAGAATTTATATGCTTATTAAAAAAATCTTATTTTAGGACTTACATTTAAGCATTGGACCAAAATACATAAAGTTTGTGTATGATTAAAGATATCATTTCATTTCATTTTTTACGTATGTCACAATGTCCTTTTCCCTCCTTTTTTTTTCTTTTTTTAAGAAATAGTGCATTAAGTAATAGACAACTAAAAATCTGTTGATGTAGCCAGCCTTAAAGGGACATTCCCGAGTTTGCTGCATTGTAAGATGTTTCCGACTAATAAAATATTTCTACGATTAAACTTATATATTAGATATATTTTCTTGTTTAGAATATCAGTATCTGTATATTCAATGTGTTTCTGGTTGTCTTAATATTTGTAAGAAGCCCCAACTGGATTTTGTCTTCAAATAATTTCATACGTACAAAATTATTAATTTTTTTAGGAAATAAAATGAAATTTAACCTAGTACAAATATTAGAACGATCAGAAATATGTTTAATATATAGCCACTAATATTTTATGCAGAAAAATATATTTGATATGTAATTACAGTCGTCAGAAAGTCTCTGTTAGTCGATAACATCTTAAAAAATGCAGACAACTCGGGAATGTCCCTTTAAAGAAAGAGTGTCATAATGTTCATATGCATATTTACAGTTAAAACATATCTAATATCTTCATATACTGGGCAACACAATAAAAAGCGCAATTCATCTGCAACACAATATGTACAAAATAATGAATGAATGAATGAATGAATGAATGTTTAACGACACTCCAGCACGAAAAATACATCGGCTATTGGGTGTCAAACTATGGTAAAGTCTAAGAAATAAAGTGTTCAACATCAATATAAAAATTCAACAGATAATGGTCCTGTCACACTGTAGCGTATCATACTAGCGTATGTCAGCGTATGAAAAATATCACTCATACACTGGTATACGCTGACATACGCTAGGGATACGTTAGGCATAGGTTGTTTACGTTTGAAGCACGGTGGCATACGCTGGCATACGGCGAGGTAGAAAATTATTTTAAAGCATGTTTAAAAATTTTGTGCGTACTCCGACATATGGTTTATACGCTAAGCATACGTTAGGCAGACGCTGAATACGCTAGAGGTACGTGACTCCTTGGTCGAGTATGCTGGTCGTACGCTGGCATGAAGGTGTACCGTATAGCTAGCGTATTGATAGCGCATGAGTAACGTACTTCTAACGTATGTCTGACGTATCTGCAACGTATACGCTAGCCATACGCAGAGTACGCTGCCCATAAGCTAACATTTCCTGACATTCGCTGGCCACACGCTACTCATAGGTTAAATACGGTAAGTATACGCACAATTCTGCATTTTCAAGGGCTTCTTGTGCGTATGAAAATTATTTTACGCAACTCATACGTTTCTCTCATACGCTATAGTGTGACAGGGCCATAAATAAAAACAGTGTAAAGGACTGTGCAAAAAATACAAATATCGCAGATAGATGATATTAAAATTTACAATAAAAGTGAGTATCGCGTAGAAAATGTAAAATAAATTCTAGATGGAATCGAAATGATTCTATCACATTTCTTTGACCAAATATATCTTTTTGACTTTCTTCATGATGAGGAAACTCCACCAAAATGTGGAATACCGTCAGAAGACACTGACAGTGCTCACACTGAGGTGGAGGATCTTTCTTCAAAATAAATGAATGGGTCAAGTAAGTATGGCCAATGCGAGCACGACACAAGACTACCTCATCCTTCCTGCACTGTCTATAGGAGGACTGCCACTCTCCCAAGACCGACTTGATGGCATGAAGCTTGTTCGCAACCGCACCGTCCCAATCATGTTGCGAAGTCGAAAAGTTAAACTGGTTAATACTATATTTAAAATCAGTATACGGTACACCAACCCTGGCATTAGGCAAATCCAAAGCAGACTTGGCAGCAGAATCTGCCTTTTCATTACCCCTGATACTAACATGGCTGGGCACCAACTGGATTTTGTCTTCAAATAAATTCGTACGTACGAAATTATTTTTTTAGGAAATAAAATGAAATTTAACCTAGTACAAATATTAGAATGATCAGAAATACGTTTAATATATAGCCACTAATATTTTATGCAGAAAAATATATTTGATATGTAATTACAGTCGTCAGAAAGTCTCTGTTAGTCGATAACATCTTAAAAAATGCAGACAACTCGGGAATGTCCCTTTAAAGAAAGAGTGTCATAATGTTCATATGCATATTTACAGTTAAAACATATCTAATATCTTCATATACTGGGCAACACAATAAAAAGCGCAATTCATCTGCAACACAATATGTACAAAATAATGAATGAATGAATGAATGAATGAATGTTTAACGACACCCCAGCACGAAAAATACATCGGCTATTGGGTGTCAAACTATGGTAAAGTCTAAGAAATAAAGTGTTCAACATCAATATAAAAATTCAACAGGTAATGGTCCTGTCACACTGTAGCGTATCATACTAGCGTATGTCAGCGTATGAAAAATATCACTCATACACTGGTATACGCTGACATACGCTTGGGATACGTTAGGCATAGGTTGTTTACGTTTGAAGCACGGTGGCATACGCTGGCATACGGCGAGGTAGAAAATTATTTTAAAGCATGTTTAAAAAATTTGTGCGTACTCCGACATATGGTTTATACGCTAAGCATACGTTAGGCAGACGCTGAATAAGCTAGAGGTACGTGACTCCTAGGTCGAGTATGCTGGTCGTACGCTGGCATGAAGGTGTACCGTATAGCTAGCGTATTGATAGCGCATGAGTAACGTACTTCTAACGTATGTCTGACGTATCTGCAAAGTATACGCTAGCCATACGCAGAGTACGCTGCCCATAGGCTAACATTTCCTGACATTCGCTGGTCATACGCTGGCCACACGCTACTCATAGGTTAAATACGGTAAGTATACGCACAATTCTGCATTTTCAAGGGCTTCTTGTGCGTATGAAAATTATTTTACGCAACTCATACGTTTCTCTCATACGCTATAGTGTGACAGGGCCATAAATAAAAACAGTGTAAAGGACTGTGCAAAAATACAAATATCGCAGATAGATGATATTAAAATTTACAATAAAAGTGAGTATCGCGTAGAAAATGTAAAATAAATTCTGGATGGAATCGAAATGATTCTGTCACATTTCTTTGATCAAATATATCTTTTTGAGTTTCTTCATGATGAGGAAACTCCACCAAAATGTGGAATACCGTCAGAAGACACTGACAGTGCTCACACTGAGGTGGAGGATCTTTCTTCAAAATAAATGAATGGGTCAAGTAAGTATGGCCAATGCGAGCACGACACAAGACTACCTCATCCTTCCTGCACTGTCTATAGGAGGACTGCCACTCTCCCAAGACCGACTTGATGGCATGAAGCTTGTTCGCAACCGCACCGTCCCAATCATGTTGCGAAGTCGAAAAGTTAAACTGGTTAATACTATATTTAAAATCAGTATACGGTACACCAACCCTGGCATGAGGCAAATCCAAAGCAGACTTGGCAGCAGAATCTGCCTTTTCATTACCCCTGATACTAACATGGCTGGGCACCAACTGGATTTTGTCTTCAAATAAATTCGTACGTACGAAATTATTTTTTTAGGAAATAAAATGAAATTTAACCTAGTACAAATATTAGAAAGATCAGAAACACGTTTAATATACAGCCACTAATATTTTATGCAGAAAAATATATTTGATATGTAATTACAATCGTCAAAAAGTCTCTGTTAGTCGATAACATCTTAAACATTGCAGAAAACTTGGGAATGTCCCTTTAACTTAGCAAAAGCATTTCCCAGAATGGCTTGGATTTTATTTTTTTAACTTGCATTCATATCTGAATCGTGAGTTATGTGGTCGTTGGCATGTCCTTGGTTTTCATCATGCCAAAACAGGCAGAAATGAAAGTAATTGTGACATCAGTGGAAGGTGAGCCTGTATTGCAGATTGAAGATAACTCATACATAGTCGTCACAGATCCCTTGCCCATTCCACAGTAGCATATCATGCCGTAGTGCCACATTTTGACAGGTCATGGGCAGGGAGATGAGGAGTTCCTTCACATAGCAATGCTACTGTATATTTCTACTGGGAGCTACTGTATATGTCTACAGTAGTGATTCTATGCATGGTGGCTGTCTGTTACAATGGGGACATTCACAGAAAACAAGAACAGGGCTCTCTATCACGCCAAGTTGTGCCGAACTCTGGAAACAAATAACCCACCAGCAATAAACTAAATTTCGATGCAGCATCTTACCCTTGGAAGTTGAAATTGGTAGATTTACAAGGCCGATAACCCCGTTAAATAGTCGTAGTTGTAAATGTTGTAACCACAATATCATAGAAGATTAGTTTAACTTGTTGATCAGGTGTAATTTCTGTTCAGATTTAAGAATGAAGTTATGGGATGCAGCCTCTATAATACACCCTAACGTTCTTGAATTAAGACCTATGGGCCAGTTTAAATCACTTCTGTGTTCTGGCAACTTGGTTAAACTACTCTTTTAACCATGTTCAAGAGAAAAAAACTTAGTGTATAACAATTTTATGATTTCTTTTATTGAATAACCCAAATCAAATTTAGCATCAGTATTATATTCTATAACAACCACATTAAATTGTTTTACTTAGTAGTTAGCACAATGTATTTTAAAATATTTTAGAATTCTAAATGTTTCGAGTGTCTCGTAGGCCGTTTGACCGGATGCTGCATCTTTTAACCTCTGCATACATATATTTATATTACATGGTTTATGTACAGCATGTGACACTGTAATACTTGTTAGTCTCCTGCCGATCTGTATGTCCGTCTGTCCGTTTGTCTGTCTATCAAATGTGTCTTGTACGTGTTTATTTTAAGTAATCTTTACCACAGTTTGACATCCAATAGATTACATATTTGCCTCTCTTTTTGTTTATTCAGTGATCAGCTTCGTTCATACGTTTAGCATTATTGTGCAGTTTATGTATTATAAGGTGAGTCAACATTTTTATAAAATATTTACAGTTGATGCATCGACATTTGCTGAACAAACATAAGGTGAGTTAACATTTGTGCTATTTACATATGGTACATGGACATTTATAGTAATTCCACACGGTGGGTCAAGATTTGGGGCATTACAACAGGGTATGTGTAGGTAATATTCTGGGATCAAATGCTGTTTCTTTGCCAGTAATACTTATCTTTCCCTTGATATGACTGGTTATTAAAACTCGGTTACACCCCTGTACTTGTTTATAGCAGTCCTCTGAGAATTGAAAATGTTCCTTTAAAATGCCAGGTAACTCATTTTGTTTAAACAAGATGTTTTCAAACACGTGATAATCAATGATCGTTCACGCAATTTTCAAAAGTATGTCTTACATAGGAGTGGTCTATTTCCTGCAAAAGGTATCTCTTTGCAGCATATCCTCTAGATCTCTGGCATATTTCCTCTTGTATGTTCTCAACCTGTAGACCCTGCACATGACAGAAAATCAATAATTCATATTATTTATTTATATATATATATATATATATATATATATATATATATATATATATATATATATATATATATATATATATATATATATATATACACAGTGGACTGTCTAAACCGGACTCAATTCGTACCGTCGAAATAGTCCATTTGGGAAACACAGTCATACAAGCCAGTCTTGCAATCGATTATTTCACAGACATAAAAAATATACTTAAAGGGACATTCCTGAGTTTGCTGCAATTTGTAAGATGTTATCGACTAACAGAGACTTTTTAACGATTGTAATTACATATCAAATATATTTTTCTGCATAAAATATTAGTGGCAAAACTTTAAACGTGTTTTTGGTCGTTCTAATATTTGTACTAGGTTAAATTTCATTTTATTTCCTAAAACATTGTTTATTCGTACGTACGAATTAAAAAATTTATGCTAAATCTTTCTGTTTTAACTATGGATTTGAATCAAATTCTTGTATTAATTTGATTTTAGCTTGAAACCAAAGTTCGATATGTTGCCGTTTTTTGGGTCGCTCCGCCATTATAAATGAAAGAAGACAACACAAAATACACACACACACACACACACACACACACACACACACACACACTAATATTAATCCTATTGATCTAACGGCCTATCGCAATAAGAGTAAACTTCACACGAGTGCGATTACATTTTGTATTTGATCTTGCGACGGCGTCCTGTTTACTTGGCAATTGACTATCATTGTTCAACTAATTATGCAGCTCGTCGTTCAGTCAAATCCCAATCCGGTGAAACAGAGGTAATTAATACATGAATGGTTCTTTTGTTCTTGATTTTTGATCCGGAGTCCGCAGTAGACCGATTACGGATTAAGCAGAGATTTATACCTCAGAGATAAACGGTAGCTGGACGGGGCTTTAGAAATGGACCGGTTTACGCAGAGATCCGGATTACACAGAATCCGGTTTAGACGAGTCCACTGTATATATATTATATATATCTATATCTATCTATATATATATATATATATATATATATATATATATATATATATATATATACTTGTATATACTCTTCAAAAAAAAAGTAGGGGAACCTGAAATATCAACTACTAGACGGAACATACGTTTTGACCACAGACATCCTAGTAAAGAACGTCCAGCAGGTCTGTTTATTAACACACCGAAACACATTCAATAGTTTACATGTGCATCATACAGTTGCCCCGTACACGTGCGTGGGGTGTCATTCTCGATTTTGACAAGTTCCAGCAAGGTCGATTAATCACCGTGGAACATTATTTCTGTCAATCTTTTTCATTCTGTTGATTATACAGTTGATATTGTTTTGTTTTTAGTCATTTTTATTGTTTGAATTTGCGATTTACTGATAAAAAAACCCGTCAACTTTTACATTTCACTTCTGACCCCAATCGTCCTTCAATATCTTTGATGGTCATAAAACCTATTCTAAGACTGAACTACCAGTTGTAATGTTTGCCCAATTAATTCACTATTATCATATAACCATTCTCCACAGCTAATATACCTTACAATTTTGGCAATTGTACATTCTTATTAGAGTTCCCCTACTTTTTTTGAAGAATATATATATATATATATATATTGAAGAGTTGGTAAAGATAAGAATATCATTTTGTATACAGTATCTATAACAAACCTTCTTCAAAGGAATTCTATAAATATATATCGGGCGAGTCACAATTTGTAAATACATGTACTATTTGATGTGGAAAAAATATCATTCTAACAAAACAGACTTCATTTTACTAGTATACACAAACGTACTAGGATATTGTACTAATATATCAAAATGTATATAAGAGTAGCATTGTAGTTTTATTTAATGATTACATGAAGACAAAGAAGAATATATGTGTAGTTAATACAATATCATACATACATGTACATACATACATACATACATACATGTACATGGTTGTGTGTTGTATATGAATATACAGACGTGTACACACACAACGGTATCATAACAAGCATAACCTCGTTTACATCATAATTTACTTCATGAATAAGTGCAAATATACTTACAACAGAAATGACAGCATCATTGTTATCAAAATCAAGATAACTGTAGTACAAAGAAGTACATAAAACCCTGGTTTGGAAACACCATCTTGATCTGGAAAAAGATTGAACACTTTGTGTTAGCATAAAACAGTTTCCTAATCAAATAGCGTGCACAATGCAATCCTGATATGCTGACAGTATTATAAACAGAATCCTCCACCTAAAAATAATGTCCATGTGAATTATGAAGATTCGAGTAATAGTAAAACCTGGTGCAGACCTGGGAAATCTGAAAACAGTTCAGTCATTTCTTTATATAAATGCTTATTCAAAATATAATTTTAGAGGTTTGGAAACAGGCAAATCTACACGTCGAAGCCATTATTATTTCAATACCGGTCAAACCGGGGGTGGGATGGGGTTTGGGAAAGGACTACATGTTTCATCTCCGTCCTTCTGTTTGTCTGTCTGTCTGTCGTCCCACATATAGTTTTTCGGACTTTTTTCGCAATACCTCAGGATATTGAGTTGAAATTTTGCATATAGCTTTTCTAGATACTATTACAGATCATGACGATTTTAACATTTGACAGAGTTATGGCCCTTGAACTCAGGAGATTCGAAAATTTGTTTTCAAGACTTATTTTTCGCAATGCCTCAAAATATTGAGCTGAATTTTGTTTTTATTATTCCTTTATTATGTAGTTACAGATCACGTTTGACATCCATGGCGATGAACTAATTTTCACAGAGTTATGGCTCTTGAATTTATGAGATAACGAAACTCGCTTCCCGTTTTTTTTTCGCAATGCCTTAATCTATTGAGCTGATATTTTGAATGTAGCTTTTACAGATCAAGACTGACTTTCATAGCCATTTACTCATTTTTAGAGTTATTGCCGTGAACTTAAGAGATAAGAAAAGTTGTTGGACGTCGTAGGGGTCATGTATTGCTTTGGCCGTACTCTGAGCATGCTTCCCCTGCGTGTGCTGTAACCTCACCGTGGTGCAGGGGTGTAACATTCTCTTTGAGAATGGCCAATACAGCACAAAATTGAAGTTTAGAGTAAAATTCGGTGTCCGTAAAATTCTGTGATATTTGTATTTGTATTTTTGCACAGTTCTTTACACTGTTTTTGTTTAAACCTTGAATTTTTATATGATGTTGATCATCACTTTATTTATTTGCATTACCATAGTTTGACACCCAATAGCCGATGTATTTTTCGTGCTGGGGTGTCGTTAAACATTCATTCATTCATTCATTCATTCTGAGCATGCTTGTTTTACTCGAAATCGTATTTGCACACACTAGAGAAACCAGATAATATAAAACCCACTTATTACAATAAGATTTTTTAAATCAAGGAAGCACTCATATGGTAATTAGTAATTACCTAGCAGATTATACATTTGCATTGGTTTATTTGACATATATGAGCATTGTCCTTAGTTTAGTTCATGCAATGATTGCTACATGTGTATGATAGCGCTTTTAATAGCCGGATTAATTCCCAAGTTAGAATGTCCTGGACAGTGCTGTGGTTAGGAATATGGGAGCACCTGCGCCACTCAGTAAATATTCCAAACAATATGTGTTGTACTCCCCCTAATATAAAATTAGTCACGGCCCTGATATGCACCACTAATTGCATACCATCCTCATTGGAAACAATATAAGTTTAATTACAATTTGGTACCAGAAGCTATTGCATGGAACTTACAGTTAGCAAATTTATGTAAAACGTTGACACCCTAAGAATTTATAAATTTGCCACTGGTTTACGAAACAGTTAAAAAAAGATGATTTGAAATAATTATTAGAACTAGCACTGGTTAGCCAGCTGTGATACATGAAATAGTATAATAGTCGTGCAATAATGTAACATCACTTTGAATGGCCGAGAGGATATATGCCTTGTCATGCTTAACACACGTCTAGATCTAGCTTACAGTGTAGTTTGTTTCGAACACCCAAAATTAGAGTATGTCCTGATTTTAATTAACTTATTCTATTCATAATGGGCATAGCAACCGATGTCGATAGACAAGTCGTTCAACCTATGTACAGGGGTTGGCCTAATACGCAGAAAGGTTTATACGAATATACATATATTGTTTGTATATTTGCTTAATTTCGTTGTTATCAAAGTGTATCAAAGACACTGCATGATCATATTTTTGTGAGTGTTAAATATTGTCATGAAATGTAATGTCTCGACATTTTTAAATACTTCGATTTATTTCAGTATCCTTACAACTAGTCCAAAATATTTAAGTGTTTACAAATACTGGGGCATTTCTTGAACCACACATATAAACGAAATGTAGCTGTGTATCTGGTGCTCCAATCATTTTCTTCATTAATTAGTGAAATCAGCTAAAATATACACCAAAACGGCTCCAACTTGGACGGAGTCGCTAAATGCATTCTGACGAAAAGTCGATTTCCCTTGATTTGTATAACTCTCCTTGTTAACTTTAAGTTGCTAAGCGAAACTGTTAATACAATTTTGAAAGATTTATAACTATTTTACCAAATTCAAAATATCATTTATCATTGTACTTTTTGTATGAAAAGCAACATATATTTTAATTGTGTTAACAGGGTTCATACACTTAAAGGAAGTCAAAATTCCAGGGTTTTTCAAGCACTTTCCAGGTCAACTTTACCAAAATTCCAGGACCGTACCGAGTTTTCACAGGTCGTTAAACACGCAAGTGCCAACCATCTTTGTGGGTTTACAATACACATGTATATTCATTAACTTGACACGCTCCCTGAACTTGCTAAATACCCAGCGGCAAAAAGTGACAAACTTTCTTTTCCAATATGGCGACGCTGTCGCTTGATCTCGTGGCCGTGTGATTCTCACATCGCGAGATAAAAAACAACAACAAACATTTACACGTCAACTGAGCCGGTAAACATCGATTGGCCGGACGATTGGCATTTGATTGTGCCGCGGAAATGAAACAAATAATTTAATTACATGTTAAATAAAGTAAATAAAGCCTCCGTTTTAGGCGTTTATATTTTATTTGACATCAAATTATCATTTTCAAGGGTTTTTCCAGACCGCAAGATGATTTTCAAGGGTATTCAAGCACTGGAATACATTAGTTTATTTTTAAGGGTTTTCAAGGGTTTTCCAGGCGCGTACGAACCGTGTGTTAATTCAGGATCATAAATATTTATATTGTCAAATTAATGATTGTTATAGAAATCATAAAAGTGGGTACCAATGTTAATCATTAACATGCATATATAGTGACGTTACTAATGCTATCACTGCGACCGTATTATTTGTAGAGGTGATCTGTACTCCATAATTCCATATGTGCTGCGGGTAGCCACACAGCTTTAGTCACACAGTGTCACTAATAAACTATTTAATGTGGATGGAAAGCCTAATGAGGTCCATAAGCAAGTTTGAAGAAGAGAACAATGTTTATTTCACCAAATGTTAAACGTTTTGTAAGGCTAAGCGAGCATGCGATTGTTATTGCTACCTGCAAGCTTTACTCACTTTCAAGTGTGGACCATCAAAATTAAGTGTTATTCAGCACTTTTGTATTTGATTCTTGTGCGTTAAACAAAGATTTTGTTGTTAGTTGTTTATGTTTTTTTGTTGTTGGTTTTTGTTCTCTTTTGTTTTGGTTGTGTTGTTGTTGGTTTTGTTTTTTGTTGTTTGGTTTTGTTTTGTTTTGTTTTGTTTTGTTTGTTGTTGTTTTTGTTTGTTTGTTTGTTGTTGTTTTTGTTTGGGTTTTTTGTTGTTTTTGTTGTGGGTTTTTTTTTTTTTGGGGGGGGGGGGGTAGGAAACACGATACAAAATTTGCAAACAAAAGTTCAGTGTTCTAACAGTGCCTGTATAAAAGTGCAATAGTTGGGGTGGGGAATTGAAGTAATAGAGGGTACAGGGTATACTCACGTGTATTCAGTCCATTATAGTTATCAGTTGCACTTGTTATACTTGTTGGATCGGCTACAGGTAATTCTTCATCCATTCGCGGTGCTATACATTCTGAACCAGTGTATCCAGGTCTGCAGTGACAGATACCATCGAAACGACAGTCACGATTCAAACATCCTTTGCTGCATGGGATATCGCAGCGATCACCCCACATCCCTTTTTGACAGCCACTCAAACAATGCCGAGTGTCACGGTGGCATACACTTCTTTTCTTGCGTCTCCTGGAACAAGTCTTCGGACAAGTTTCTGTGCAGTTTGTTCCACAATAATAACTTTTACATTCAATACAAATACCTGTTGTTTTATTACAGCCGTCCTGTCCACAGTTTATGCATCTTTCTGTACAGTTTTCTCCATACCAACCTGAATCACAGGACTTACATTGACCACTGCATAACGCACAGTTGTACGCCCAGGTAGAGCTAATGTTCATGGATTGATCTACAATGACAGTTTGTGTATAGTAATGATGATGATAATAATAATAATAATATAATAATAATATTAATAATAATAATAATATAATAATAATATTAATAATAATAATAATATAATAATAATAATAATAACTCCTACTGCTGTCGATGCTGCTGCTACTACTACCACCACCACCACCACCACCACGACTATCACTATTACCGCCACGACCACTACTATTACCACCACAATAATTATTACTACCACCATCACCAATGGTCATAATAATAAAACTAAGATGAAGATGATGCTGATAATAAAACTACTACTACTGCTACCACTAATAATAATAATAATAACAATAATAAATAATAATAATAATGATGATGATGATGATGATAATAATGAAGAAGAAAGCATGTTTTAATAAGAAAACTTATAAAGGTACTGATCGTAATTATTAGTGTAAACTATTTTTAACTATTACAGTTTTTGCGGTTAAATTACACATTACTTACAACCCTTTTATAGTTAGGTGATAATATCATTGTGTTTCGTTGTTAACTATAGATAAGGATTTATCACAAAATTTGGATTTGGGGGCGATATTTTTGTGGTAAATCCTTATAGTTAACAACCAAACACAGTGATATTATCCCTATTCAAATACTACACCTATTAGGTATTATGTAATAACTTTGTGTTTTTATTGAAGAAATTCCACAAATCTTAAAAACCTTCTTATTTACGATATTGTAAAATAACAGTTTGACGTAAATAGAGGATAATAAACAAGTTATCAGTTATTGTAAAATTTATGTCCCGAGTGAAATAATTTTCACGTCACGAAATTTAGCAAGTGACAAGTGAACATTATTTCACGAGGGACATACATTTTATAATAACTGGTACCGAGTTTGTTATTCTATTTACTACCCCCAGCAAATTGGGGTTTTTTAAAAGTCTTTATTTTCGATGTACATCGGCTTCATGTCCATGTATATAGAAACGACGTAAACCACTTTACACTGTTCTGGGTATTGCTTTAACTTTGTATTTTAATCATGGTTCACAGATCATTTTCAAAACCCAAAGTTCAATATATTCTTAACTTATTTCAAGGCATTTCGGACAAAACTACATTGATAGGGTGGATCTACAAGTTTATAACTTTTACTAACATATTTTCACTTATTTTTTATAAATACATAAAATAATATTTATTTACGAAAGGGTAAGTATTATTTTCGTGCCTTTTTCCAACATGTTGCAATATTTTAAAGTAGTTAATGTTTTTTAAAAATGCGTTTAAAACATCGATAGTCATTTACATATTGTCTTCTTTGTCAATTATGTTGTCTTAACTAACCTGATGCACTTCAGATGATGATACAATTATTTCTGATGAACCTGTATGTGTAATTTTGGAATCACAGACTAGAAGAGCAGGCAACACGACACATCGAATTGACTGCTGCGATCGATCAGTAACCGGACCTTACTTGAGGTGGGTAAGTGTTCATTGCTGCTAACAAAGTGTTATAAATTACAGTGGCACGAAATAATAATAAAATAATAATAATAATAATAATTTCATATGAAGTTAGTAATATTTTTGAAAATTATTTATATCAACATTTAAATATAATGGAAGACGCGGAATTAATATAGAACGAAAACACCACACATGAGGCTAAGTGACAGCATACCAGATGAGTCCTCGGAATTTTGTCATCGCAGTAAACATTGGTTGCCTGATTTACAACGATAATTAACCAATGGAAAACCGGCTTATGTGCCAGTTATATTAGAATATCAACTATGCCCATGGCCTCAGACCCATTCGGTTGCCCAAAACATGGCCTCGGTGATGTCGTGGTTAAGCCATCGGACATAGGCTGGTAAGTACAGGGTTCGCAGCCCGGTACCGGGTACCGGCTCCCACCCAGAGAGAGATTTAACGACTCAATGGGTAGGTGGAAGACCGCTACACCCTCTTCTCTCTCACTAACTTGTAACCACTAGCAACTAACTCACTATCCTGGACAGCCAGCCTAGCTGAGGTGTGTACCAGTGACAGCGTGCTTCAACCTTAATTGGATATAAGCACGACAATAAGTTCAAATGTAATGAATGCGAATTTTTTTTTTTTTCTTGTGATGATGATGATAACTAGTTTAACGTGCCCATATACCACTAGGGTTTCGAACGCCCACATCCCGAGTCCGACCTCCGATAAGATCGGTGGCCTGACTCGGGATGGGGGGAGGGGGGGGGGGGGGAATGAGGTTGAAACTGAGCAGAATTTTGAAAATAGCAATTAGTAAAGAAGTTAATATATAAAAATAAAACGGTTACAAGCCAAAAATAAAAAAGAATTGACTGCTCGGCCGAATATTTATATAATTTGGAGCATTTTAGAAGGACAGTCCAAAATTAAATAAGAGAAAGAAGAGAGGATTGGACTATTTAATAATATTTAAAAAAAAAAAAGTAATTTCGACATAACATTTTGAAGGCAGATCTAAAAGTTTAAAGTCCGATCGATATGTCCACGCGAGTGGCCTCGTTAAGGCCGTTTAGGTGCACAGCATCTACGGGGAGGTGATGTTGTTCCTCTCCTCAAAGTGAGGCACCAGTCTCCTGTAGCTGTGGGTGCTAAGGCAGTGGGCCATCTGTGGGTACTGGGCGCCGGTGACGATCTTCATGATTCTGTGGATGGTGTTGTTATCCATGTCATGGCTGAGGAAACCCTGTCGGTAAAGATCATCCCGGCGCGACGTCACTACAATAGCTTCCACTCCCCGTAGTTTGACCGTGTGGATGACGACCTGGTGGCCATCGGGAAACGTCTTGAAGTTTTCCTCGTAGACCCCGCCTGGCAGTCTGTCGGGGTCCGTGACGTCTCCCACCAAGTACTTAGAGTACTGGCCTTTGATCTTCCGCGCTGCCACTCTCCAGTCACCCGAAGAGGAAGTAGAAGGCCGCGTCTTGGCTGGTTGGTCCCCGGGGGGGGGGGGGGGGGGGGGGGGGGTCACGGCTTTCCTCTTAACAGCCCCCACATCCACCAGAGTCGCCGTCGCGGAGTCCCCCGTGGGTGGGGGTCTCGACGCAGACGAACGACGAGCGGGAACAGGTGACGCTGGTCGCGGTGCACTGGTTGGCTGCTCCACTTCCCGCATCTGAACAGTCGGTCCGGCTGGTTGGCGAGTCGCCTCCCGTCGATCCGTCCGGTTTGGTCGTGGTGGGGGCGGCGACGCAGACGGGACCGCCACTGGCGGTTGAGCCGCCAGCTTTGTC
Source organism: Gigantopelta aegis (assembly GCF_016097555.1). Lineage (NCBI taxonomy): Eukaryota > Metazoa > Mollusca > Gastropoda > Neomphalida > Peltospiridae > Gigantopelta > Gigantopelta aegis. Next base: position 69,093,200 of record NC_054701.1, read on the forward strand.
CCCGCCTGAGCCGCCCCTGGCGCACGTTTCCTCTTCCTAGTTCCCTTCCTCTTGGCTGTAGCCGCGTCGCCATAAACCAAGTTCGCTGTTGCCTGTGACCCGGTGTACGTGACGCGGTACTCTAACAGCGATCCATAACTAGCGATCAAAACCCCCCTTTGGGGGGGGGGGGGGGGGTAGGCCGAGAACGCACGAAATAACGTCCAACTTCATCGCTGGTCAAGTTGAGAGTGGGTTTTTTCTTTTTCTTGTGATGTGATTCTGGGCTGGGGAGTTGCTTTGTATTCTGAACTGTCACACTGGATTTGACTGAGAATATGTGCACTTTGTTTACACTGGATACTGCATACTGTCCCCCACAGCACTTTGAAGCCATGCAACACTTGTGGAAAATGCACAGAAATGGGTGTGATTCGGTCCCTTAGCCCACGTGTGTTTGTTTACATAGACATAACATGAAAAAGAGGTGTAGTG
>NC_054701.1:69093873-69135241 GCF_016097555.1 Gigantopelta aegis
TTTACTTTTTGTTTCGGGTATGAATCGTCGGTTAACAGGTCATATATGCACCCGTTTTCAAATGTGTCGTTGCAGACTAAAACCCCTCCATGTTTGTATTTTATAGGTAAAACTCCTTTTTGCAATCTTTCTTGTTGCCACTAAATATTAAGCCTTTTGTCTTTCTACAATTTACTGTTAGTTTCCAGTTTGTGCAATATGAATCAAATACATTAAGAGAGTTTTGCATATCACGACCACAAACAATTAATACAACAAACAGTTCATATGCTGATCCAGCCAGTGCACTATGACTGGTAAATCAAAGTCCGTGGTATGTGCTATCATGTCTGTGGGATGATATATATATAAAAGATCCCTTGCTACTAATGGAAACATGTAGCGGGGTTTCATCTCTAAGACTGTATGTCAAAATAACCAAATGTTTGACATCCAATAGCCGATTATTAATAAATCAGTGTGCTCTAGTGGTGTCTTTAAACAAAACAAACACACTCGTTCATATGTTGACGTCAATATGTTTGCTTCAATACCAACATGCTGTCATCGGTGTTACTACAAAACAAAACAAGTAGTAATAACAACACGCTACTGTACACAACATGTAGCGGGTTTTCTCTCGAACACTATATGACACAATTTCCAAATGTTTGACATCCAATACTGTATCATATTTTTCTATAAATAGCAAGACGTAAGACTGTATTTTATTTGTTTGAACAAATAACTAGGAAGGTGACAATAATATAGCATTAGCTCACAGTAAATAGGGTGATCGTCAGTATTTTTCACGATACGGCCCTAGCAACCTCAAACAAGGCTTGTATCTAATATTCACCCAAGTTTAGATACATGTTCAGATACATGTATGTAGCCATCCTTAAACAAATATTTCATTTCTATAACTCGACTCACCGCATTTGCTAGGAATAGGTGATATTCCCTGCACCCCTGTACCCTTTAATTGTAATTAATTGTTTACGTCTATTATATATAAAAGATAATAAATCACTTACTTACACTCATTATTTCTTACAAGCTTTAAACTTGCTAATAATACGCCAACTTATTTATTTATAAGAACCTTTATTTTAGTTATTCATACATTTAAACAGTGGAAACTAGTTTACACACTATTTTGTGTGATGTTTCAACTTTTTATTTTATTCACTTTCACTGATGATTAAAAAACGCGCCGTTTATTCTGTACAAAAATCAGTAACGAATTTTTATTAACATAAACAATGCGACATTTTTTTGTTCCTTTGTTTACTGATGGTGTTAGACCATACATGTATAATAAATTAAAACGCTTACTAGTTAAATAATAAAATTGAAATATTACAATTAGAAAACTGGCATTTTAAACCCTATTTACCTGGGACTGTTCCAATGATAATGATCACCAGTAATAACACTATGATATGCATTTTCTGAGTTAGACGAAATATATGGTGCTATCTATACGAAATCATAAAAATCAACTTGAAATATTGTCCTCGTTGATTAGTAAGACCGTCAGGTCTAAACACAGACCCGATACAAAACAGAAACGAAACGTCTTTCCAGGAAATATTGATTTGTTGATACAAACCTTAACTAGGCCAGTGTAAAGGTCAATTGGGACACGACGTAAACGCGTGAACTACTTTGTATTGCATTTGTATTGCCTTATATATATATATATATATATATATATATATATATATTTTTTTTTTATTCCTCTTAAAACTACATTCCCTGGAATATGTTTATTATTTAAGCATATAGAACAGAAAATCCAATTACGTTTGGTGCATATATGATGCCGCACTCCGCATTGGTTTCACTACGCTGGCTTATCCAGGTCAAAAACAAAGCCATGATTCTGAAAGAGGAACACTTTTGACGGGCTCGTACTGATCTCGGTTTTCATTGGCTTATCACAAGTATGGAATTCCCCAACAAGACATCACGTGAGATTTCGAAATTTTTGAACAGATTTATCTGTCTTGATTGAGGGGTCGTCTTATATCTCCAAAACATATTTATATCCATAGAGGTATGGTACAACGCCTTTCCAGGGGTCGGTGAGTGGGGGATTTGCCTTGAAATTTTGACAGTGGCCAGCTGTTGGCATACGTATTACACGTAAGGGGGTGTTACTAATTACGTTACGCTCTAGGGGTAGAGGAAGAGGGTACTGTGTTCGATTTACGTAACATTTTTCAAGACTATATGTTATTTGTATTCATTACTTAGACCTAAAAAGGTGTTTTTTGGAAATGCGCAGTCAGTCTAGGATCGATCCCCATCGGCGGGTATACAAAAAGATCATGGTATGTGATATCCTGTCGGTGGGATGGCACATATAAACAATCACTTGCTAAAAACAAATGTAGCGGGTTTCCAAGGCGCGTGTGCAGGGATTTCAGCGGGGTTGGGGTTATAGACTGTGTTAAGCGAAGTTTATATGGGGCCATGCTCCCCTAAAAATACATAAGCTTGGGCAAGTAAGGGTTTCGACCTCCAATAAAGGGAGTTGCAATAGCATTAATAGTACAAGGAAAGAGCACAAAAAGACAAGTTAATGAAAATCAAGATAAACGTCAAAAACAATTACAAGATTATGACAAAACATGTTATATGTCACACGCATACACGTACTCACAGACACACACTGAGGTGTACACATAGTAATATCTGCAGTATGCAAATATTTAATTAGTTAGTAATGCTTTAAATGATAATAATGGGCATCAGTGGTTTCTTTCTATTATTGTGAGACGTCTGTCAAGTTCAAGAGCATTTTAAAATAATTTATAATTTGAAGCTTTGGATGAGATATCAATATAAGTATACAATGATTGTAAGTATGAATCGGTAAGCTTTATATTAATATGTTTTCCACATGGAACCACTAGTAATATCATTGCATCGTGATAACCATATATAAGTACAGCCAATATCATCTAAAACAGATTTAACATACATAATCTATTTGTGATTAAAAACGTTATTTTTAACATCATTCAGTAATAATGTGCCAATACTGACAACTGTTTTCCAGTGATTAGTCGATACCAGTAAATGATCATTCTTAATTTCATACGAAATTATAAAAATTCAAGTTGCAATATTACCTCGTTGATTAGTAAGACTCTGTCAGATCTAAAATTGCACCCGATATTAAACAGAAACGAAACGTCTTTTCTGGAAATATGTATTTGTCGATACAAGCCGAAACTAGGCCAGTGTATTGCATTTGTATTGCCTTAGTTCGCCTCCTGATTTTGATAGTCCAATCGTTTTGCGATATTTCTCTTTGTTAGTTTCTGTTACTGTATGGCTTTCTTTAAATACAACATTGTATTGTGAAAATAATTAAATATTCAAGTTAATGATAACAATAATTTGAAAATAAAATAGCTACAAATAAAGTTCTATGTATATACATGTTATATATGCTGCCACTACTGTAATGGGTATCAATACTCTTGTTATTTTATCCATTTTCTGCGTTAGTAAGCTAATCAGTCCTCTGTGTGTCATTTAATGGTACACTTAACAGAATAAGAATAAGAAACACTATATTTTTAATTAGACTGAAGAAAACATGTAACAGAATGGGCGTGATGTTAAACACACCTCACAGTCCTTTCCGGGAAATACTTCCTTGACGATACGAGCTAGAAACGGATCAGTGGCTATTCGGGGTATTCTAGGTAGCTGGTTAATGTACTGTCTGTCAAATTACAGTTCGTGTTATATTAGTGGATAATTTATATTAATCGAGTGTATTCACGTCGATCCTTCTGTTCGTGCTGGTGTTGATGGTAATTGCAGGTATGTTTCAAATTCGTGTCAACGGATGCATTAACAATTCCCCAGGTACATTTATTATATACAGATTTTAACATGAACGGGAGTGTTGCATAACAGTTATGAAACAAGTTTTGAATTTTATGTCTCGTGCGAGAGCAGGCGCATGTGCAGCGGAGGTTGAGGGTTGGCGTGTTAGGGTTCGGGGGTCAACCCCTACTGATTACAGTCAATTTTCTGTTTTAATGTATTTGACGGGTGAATAGATATTGGAAAACATTGTTTTCATTACCTCCCATATTAAATGTGTGAGAAATACCTGCTGAAATTTCTTTTAAATTTTCGATAAAGTGTTGGAAAAAAGTTTGTGTTCAGTCATTTTGTAAATACTATTACCCATTGTGGAAGAAAATAATTAGTAAATTGGTTGCATGCAATTTATTGTAAACATTTATCACATATATTTGTGAAGTACATATGTATTATTAATTTGGTCTTCTCATTTGTGTACTGAAGTTTACTTGCATGATTAAATGTAATTTCAGGTACTGCAGATAGGTTGTTGTGATGCAACGTTCTAGAAAACTGTTATTGGCTTGTACTGTCATAATATGTGCGCACATATTGTGTGCTTGCAACGAGCAACCACATTTTGAGAGACTTAGACGGAAAGACATCCACTGCAATTTAACTGAAGAGAACAATAATCACAATAATGCTTCAGATCCTGCAGTACCTCCAGTATGTAAAAGTGGGTGCAAAGTTGGATATGCAGGATCGTACTGCAGCTTAAAATGTTCATTAAAGTGCATAAAGTGCGATAGAGACACAAAAAATTGCTCAGGACACTGTCAAGATGGATATTTTGGAGACAGTTGTACAAAACCTTGTTATCACTGTGACAAGTGCGATGCAAAAGGTGCCTGTATAAATAACATCGAACTGCATAACACAAACAGTAAGAGAAATCTGACGACACAACAACCGGATTTCAGTACGTATTTCTTTCCAAACTCCATAGTTTTTATTCATACAATTTTAGACTCCGCCCTTAGGGCAATGTAATAATACAGAAATGCATATTATAGAAATAAATACAATTTAACACTACACATTGACAAGACAGCTGTATGCGTTTTAAAAACCCCCGTTTCTATGCACTCCCAATACAGATGTAGTCGTAGAGGCCAGTGCTTTTAACTTCTGGCAAACTAGCAAACTAGTTTAAATTCCTAGCACCAAACCGCATTCGTAGTTACTGGAATTTGGCAATTTGTATTTTAAATGTTTGGGTTTGTTTTTTGGGGTTTTTTAGGGTTTTTTGTTTTTAGAAAATGTTACAGCCACTTCCTGCGTTACATTCATGCACTGGAGCTGTACTATAATGCATTAAATAACGTTGTTGTATTAATTTTGATGTTATGCTTGTGAGATACAAAAACAATCTATTAGATGTAGCACAACATGATAATAAATTTTGAGTAGTATTCATCTACTTTAAATAAATTACTGGACTCGAGAAGCAATCCCATTATTTATGTTCAGTTTTGTAACATACATTTCTTTCCAGATGACACTCGAACACCTTCCAGTACCAGCACAGTGGATGGTGCCGCTGTCCTTTCTGGTTCATTCTTCGGCGGCATGGTCACCGGCATCGGTATTGCTATAGTCATCTTCGTCCTTTGGTTCAAGTATGTTGTTTTTAAAAATTAAAATAGCATTTCTTTTTATGTCTTAAACCATGGTCTAACATAAACGTTTTAAGAGATCAAGCGCAAACGACGAAAAAACTATATCACCCCAAAAAAAGAAGAACAAAATGGCAGCAAAATTAGTTTACTGAGTTATCTTTCTGAATGAAATGATATATGTCACATTAATCGACATTTCATTGCAGAAGCCTGCCAAACTTTCCAGGCAAATCAGAATGCTTAATCGTGGTTTCTTGATCCAATACGAGGTTAGACGTAGGCTTGATGCGCCGTTGGTCTTGGATCGATCCGCATCGGTGGGCCTATTGGGTTATTTTTCGCTCCAGCCAATGCACCACAACTGATATATCAAAAGCCGTGGTATGTGCTATCCTGTCTATGAGATGATGCATATAAAAGATACCTTGCTACTAATGAAGAGAAATGTATCGGGTTTCCTCTCTAAGACTATATATCAAAATTATCAAATGTTTGACATCCATTATGCTCTAGTGGCGTCGTTAACTAAAACAAACTTTTCTTGGTCCAATATAACCGTACCTATGGTTTGCTAGTCCATCTGTCAAATATCAAACCTCTGCTCCCCTTAGGGATGTTTGAAGACAACAATTTGTTTGGATAATGTGATGGGTAACAGGATCAATCTCCCTAAATAGACTAATTTAATTGTTTTTCTCGTTCCAACTAATGCCCGTTCTATGTACGAATATATGAACATGTATGCATCTCTAGAGATGAAACCCAGTACATGTTTTCCATTAGTAGCAAGGGATCTTTTATATGCACCATCCCACAGACAGGATAGCACATACCACGACCTTTGATATGCCTGTCATGGTGCACTGGCTAGACCGATAAATAACCCAATAGGCCCACCGACGGGAATCGATCCTAGGCTGACCGCGCATCAATAGACCGTTTTACCACTGGGTTAAGTCCCGGCACTGTGATAACGATTTAAAGACATACAGGTTGCTTCTAGGTGATGACTCATTTGCGACAGACATACCATCCAATGAAGAAAAAAACGATGATCGAATTTGATTGATCTGTGAAGTATAGGTTAACCTCAAACTGATTAGTCTGTGGAGCAGATTACATAGAAACAGACTGCAACAAAACCAAACCGGTGTCAATATATATTTACTTTCATCTGCGTTTGGTCTGTGAAACGTATCGCTCCAACCGAATTAATTAATACATATTAAAGTGTGTTTGTGATTCCATGTATCATCGTCCTTTGTTTATCGAGATTTGTATATATTGTCAAGTAATCCAGCAGTTCTGAGAATTTTTTTTTAGTAAAGTTTGTTTTATTTAACGACGCCACTAGAGCACATTGATTATTTTTAGCTTATCATCAGCTATTGGACGTGAAACATATGGTCATTCTGACACTGCCTTTTTAGAGGAAACCCGCTGTCGCCACATAGGCTACTCTTTTACGACAGGCAGCAAGGGATCTTTTATTTGCGCTTCCCAGAGGCAGGATAGCACAAACCATGGCCTTTGTTGAACCAGTTATGGAGCACTGGTCGGTGCAAGTGGTTTACATCTAACCATTGAGCCTTGCAGAGCACTCACTTAGGGTTTGGAGTCAGTATCTGGATTAAAAATCGCATGCCTCGACTGAGATCCGAACCCAGTACCTACCAGCCTGTTGACCGATGGCCTAACCACGACGCCACCGAGGCCGGTTTCTCAGAAATAACTACTACTGCTATGCCTACCGCTTGGTCAAGGTCAGTGTATGTTGCATCCGCTTCAGGGTGTATACTACCAAATAAAATCCCATAGACGACAATAGTAACATATGTGGTTAAAACTCCTACCTGCAGTGTATCAATCGACATAAACGCCAAGGATATAAATACTACCACCCCTCACACTTAAAGTGAATCAGAAAAAATTGGGGATCAAGCTGCTCGTGTCTGAGATAACGGGTAGCGTCTATAACGACCCTAGTTCCGCACAAAATTCGAGTACTTTTTTTACAGGTACCCCATACATGTTTCAAGCACAAGGCTACTTGACACACTGGTACTAGATGAAATAAAATTGCATATTTTTTTTACCCAGATGAAACTGTTATTTTTTACAACCAACACACTCACATTTATAACCAATCACAGGACTTGTGGTGTTCACTTCTCTATCAAACGTTGGGTGCACCTCGAACTTTGAGCCAGCCGGAAGTTATTTGGTTTAGTACTACCTATTCAGTACAAATGTACGTGCCCGATCATTGGTCGCAGTAAAATGAACTACCCAATTAAATGACCGGTTAAACCTATGCATGAAAAAGTATTATTTTTATTTCCCCGGTTATTAATGCCAGCTGAGGGTAATAAACCAAAATAGCAATGCACACATTAAAATAAAAATGCGTGTTATTATTCATAATGATGATATTTTTGTTTTCAGAAAGAAGTGTTGTTTTTCCCAGAGTCAGGCATCTGGACCGCATGGTGAGATTTTCAGTACTAGCGCTAGAAAAAAACAGAAGAGTAAAGTTTGTTTTATTTAATGACGCCACTAGAGCACATTGATTTTTTATCTTATCATCGGCTATTGGACGTCAAACATATGGTCATTCTGACACTGTTTTTTTAGAGGAAACCCGCTGTCGCCACATAGGCTACTCTTTTATGACAGGCAGCAAGGGATCTTTTATTTGCGCTTCCCACAGGCAGATTAGCACAAACCATGGCCTTTATTGAACCAGTTATGGATCACTGGTCGGTGCAAGTGGTTTACACCTACCCACTAAGCCTTGCGGAGCACTTACTCAGGGTTTGGAGTCGGTATCTGGATTAAAAATCGCATGCCTCGACTGGGATCTGAACCCAGTACCTACCAGCCTGTAGAGCGATGGCCTAACCACGACGCCACCGAGACGGTTACTACTACTACTACTAGCGCTCGATCTCAAATATATGCTTTAAGGAGTGTGTTTATGTATAACGACACCACTAGAGCACACTGATTTATTAATCATCGGCTATTGGAAGTCAAACATTTGGCCATTTTGACATATAGTCTCAGAGAGGAAACCCACTACATGTTTCCATTAGTAGCAAGGAATCTTTTATATGCACCATACCAGTCGTGGTGCACTAGCTAGAACAAGAAATAGCCCAATGGGCATACCGACCAGGATCGATCCCAAACCGACGGCGCATCAAGCCAGTGCTTTTCCACTGGACAACACCCCGCCCCTTATATGCTTTAATGCATTGCTTATGGCATTTATATTTCAAGTACATGTGTACATCTAAAATGTGTTGTTTTTGTTTTGTTGTTGTTGTCGTTCTATTCCGTCTTATTGTCTTATGTACTATTATATAAGGTGAGTGCAATCTACCTATCATGGATGCCACGAACCAAACTAACATACCCGTGCCAAACTAGTTAGATATTAAGCAATTATTATAACATGAGTAGTATAGTATTACATTGGCGTGCAATACAATTAATTTCAACACCGATTTCATGTTCATTTCCCCATATATAGTACATGTGAAATCATTGCGTGTGCACGCTTCTATGTGTGTATCTTTCTATTATGCAACACAGAACATTGAAATATTTGTACAAAACCCGTTGATTATTTTGTAGTAATGGTAAAAAGTCTGACTTTGGTATATATCTTACTTTTAATATGATGCACGACACAAACGTTTATATAATAATTTCTGTACCACTCAGACGCTACTCGGAGTCTTCTATACGTACTGTACACGATGGTCAACTGGCCAACCATTTTCTGTTAATCTCTTTTTTTCTAGATCAAAATGCACTTCTTCGAGGGTTTTGGTTTTTTTGTTTCCCAAACGTTCCAGATATCCTATTGTTAACTCATCCTCATGACCGTATTATTAAAGACGTTCTCTGATAGTGAGTACCATTCCGAATAGCAATAGCCAATGTATTTTTCGTACTGGGGTGTCATTAAACATTCATTCATTCATTCATTCATTCCGAATAGTCCATAGGCCAATCGACACCATAACTGGTTTTATGATCTCTTAAATGAAACTAAGTACGAATTAACCAGAGGCATACTTTTGTTATGTTCGCTCCCAATCCTTAAAAACAAAAGGAAACAAAAATGTGATTTGAGCAATTTATTAAATGCCACAAGTTTATAAATGTAGCCTCAGATTGATCATTTAATAAATGCCATACGTCATATAAAGAATACCATACATGATACATTGGTAATGTTAAGGTCAAACACATATGACTAAAGTAGTGTCGGAAATAGAATAAAACTGATTTTCGTCGATTATTTTTTTCATATTAAACTGACAAGTAAATATTTTGTAAATACCTAATTAATGATATTCTACCTAAGTTAGCATTTACTTGTTTGGGCTCTCATTGATGTACAAGGTGGTGTTTACTCTTGAAATTAAAAGAAAGATGTCAGTAAACAGGTGATTTGGAACAGACTATAACAAAATTTTGATCGACTTGTGTCAGTTTCATTTACCCTTAAACATACTTTTAATTTAAAACTGCAAATTAACTGAGCATTTTGAATTTCAGAATAAATTTGTAATTATGACCAGCATATTTAGTGAATGTAAATTCAATATAAGTTAGAAATTTACACAGTCTTGCAACCACTTAAAGGTGCTATATCATAGTTATATGTGAGTATCTGTTTGTGATAAAAATTCTCCAATAAAAATGTATTTTCTACTAGTAGATAAAATTATTTCATTATAATCATTTATGGGCATATAGGTTAAGGTGTGGTCTTTAAATTTTAAAGCAAAATTTATAAAAAACAAACATTATTTGCAATAGTTATCATTATGCAACATTGAGATAGCACCTTTAATACCCGTATAATAAATCACACAGAATGGTTCTTGACAGTTTTGCTAATGTCTACAAATATTTAGTTTTGGAGATGGATGGGGATAAACCGTCATCAGAGATGGTCCCTCACATATTACAACAGCAATGAAATTGACACATGTATGTCAAAATTTGTTATATATAGTCTGTTTCAATAAAGTGCATAAATCACCTGTTTACTGACATCTCTTTTAATTTCAAGAGTGAACACCACCTTGTACATCTATGAGAACCCAAACATGTACATGCTAAATTAGGTAGAGTATCATTACATAGGTATTTACAAAATAATTACTTGTCAGAAATGAAATAATCGACGAAAATCATTTTTATTCTATTTCCGACACTACTGTAGAAACATCTCAAGTACTGATAATATAATTATCAATAAAATATGGTAATTTACTGTTATTAAGTTAAAAACAGCGATGGTGGGGCCTAAAACACGTCCCTACATACGATTATTTTAAACAAGAAATATTGGAAGGTGGAGGGGCGGTGGGGGGAATTCAAATTTATTTTACACGTGTAGTACTCATACTTGAGACAAAATAGGGGGAATAACTCCACAGTAGTCCAGAATTATAAGAAAAAAACAAAAGGTTGCACACCTCCACAATATTTACATTTACAATAGAAACCATACAAAATATTTAGAGCTCATAAATTTATTTATGTGACATAAAACCAAAATGTATGAACATATAGCAGATACTGAGTAGCTTTTTTATCGTATATTATATATCGTGTTTTTACTTAAATTTGTGTTTATGTGTATATTAATTATTTTCGCCTTTTTTATTACAAAACAAACTCACGAACGGCCAGCAACAGAAGGCGAAAGAATAGCGATGAATGATATGAGTGGTATGTTTATCATTTACCTTATCTCAAAATAGACAATGTCTTGTATTTGGATATATATTTTATGTCCATATTTTACAATGATGTGAAACTCTTCATCCAACTAAAATTTATATGCAAAACGAAGGAAGGAAATGTTTTATTTAACGACGCACTCAACATATTTTATTTACGGTTATATGGCGTAAGACATATGGTTAAGGACCACACAGATATTGAAGGAGGAAACCCGCTGTCGCCACTTCATGGGCTACTCTTTTTCGATGGGCAGCAAGGGATCTTTTATATGCACCATCCTATAGACAGTGTAGCACATACCACGGCCTTTGATGTACCAGTCGCGGTGTACTGGTTGGAGCGAGAAATAGCCCAATGGGCACACCAACGGGGATCGATCCCAAACTGAACGCGCATCAAGTGAGCGCTTTACTACTGGGCTACGTCTGGCCCACGTAAAATGATGTCAACAAAGCACTTGGTACGAACTATCTTGTCTATGAGATAATGCAAATAAAAGACCCCTTGCTGCTAATCGGAAAGAGTAGCCCATTGAATGACGGCAAAGAGGGTTTCCTATCTAATTTTATATGTTCGACACCATATAACCGTAATTTACTTTTGACTCCGTCATTAAATAAAATGTTCTTTCTTTGTTTTTCTATCTGTACTAACGGCATATTTTTATATATCAGTTCTGTGTTGGAGCCTCCAAGGGGTAGCGTATTTCATCAAAGATTTTTTTTAAATTTAATCAGATATTTATGTTCTTTGAAAATATTTAGTAATCATTCAAAAGTATTCGTACGTACGTATGTACGTATATATAGATATAGATATATAGATATATAGATATAGATATAGATAGATATATATATAGATATATATTCTTCAAAAAAAGTAGGGGAAATCTAATAAGAATTTACAATTGCCAAAATTGTAAGGTATATTAGCTGTGGGGAATGGTTATATGATACTAGCGAATTAATTGGGCAAACGTTACAACCGGTAGTTCAGTATTACAGTAGGTTTTTTGACAACCAAAGATCTTGAAGGACGATTGGGGTCAGAAATGAAATTTGAAAGTTGACGTTTTTTATCAGTAAATCGCAAATTCAAACAATAAAAATGACTAAAAACAAAACAATAACAACTGTATGATGAACAGAATGTTCCACATGATTAATGGACCTTCCTAGAAATTGTCAAAATCGAGAATGACACCCCACGCACGTGTACGGGGCAACTGCGTGATGCATGTGCAAACTATGGAATGTGTTTCAGTGTTCTTTATTAGGATGCCTGTGGTCAAAAGGTATGTTCGGTCTAATAGTTGATATTATCATTAATATTTCAGGTTCCACTACGTTTCTGGAAGATATATAATGGGTCATTCCACAAAAAAGGTAAAAAAATCATGGATGATTTTGTCCCCATCCATTTATTCAGTAAAAAATTACTTCACTTGTATCTTTTATATGAAAATAAATATTGTGGATGATGTTTTAGCAAGAGCATAAACATTCATCATTTCAGTGATAATTAGATTCGCCGAAACTGATAGTCAAAAACCAATTTTTGTCCACTCGGGGTGTGTGTGGGGGGGGGGGGGGGGGGGGGGGGGGGGGGTTAGAGGTGGGAAATGGGCAGAATTTTGAAAATAGCAATTAGTAAAAAAGTTAATAGAATTAAAAAAAATAATAATAAAGAATTGACTGCTCGACCGAATATTTATATAATTTGGAGCATTTTAGAAGGCCAGTCCAAAACTAAATAAGAGAAAGGAGAGGGGATCGGACTATTTAATAATATAAAAAAAAGAAGCAATTTCGGCATAAAATTTTGAACGAAGGTTTAAAGTCCGATCAATATGTCCACGTGAGTGGCCTCATTAAGGCCGTTTGGAGGGGGAGGTAAGTTGGAGGTGGGCGGAATTTGCAATAAAATTTAGAAAAAGGTCAAAGACGTAAAACCAAATATGGAGAATAATCTTCATGTCTGGAAAAAACTTAAGTCACAAAAAATAAAATTAGAGTCCGGTGCCGAAACATTTTTCTGGCGATTTGCGCAATTTAGACGGGCTGTCAAAATAAAGTGTGTTGGACTATTTATAAAAAAATAAACATAAATTTTAGAACTGGAGCCAAAAGTTTAATGTCCAACTAAGTCGTCTATAGTATCCCTATGAAGTTCGTGACGTCGAGGTTGGGGGTGTACTGCCGGTAGACGGAGGCCGCTACTGTCCTGGTGATGGCTTCATAATCTTTCCCCGAAATGATTTTTAAAATCCGATGAATCGTCGGGTTGTCCATGTTGGATAGCAGTAGCCCCTGATGGTAGACGCCTGACCGTCGGACGGTAACACACAAAGCTGGTGAATCGCCCTCTAGCATTACTTTGTGTAACGCAAAGTCCCCCTCTGCACGGTTAGTTGGAAGCGGCTGGTATAACTCGTGCTTCGGAACGCTGAAGAGCTGCCTGACGTTCTCTTTGTTGCACTTGACGCTGGTGGCGCTGATGAAGTTTGCCGGCCTGTAGTGACCACTGTTCGGCTTGTCTCATGTCGGGTTGCGGCGGTCGACTAAGAGGAGGACGTGGCTTGTCTTGTTGCTCGCTCTGTTGAGCGGTTGCCTTCCTCTTCACAACGGCGACTGATCGGGCCTGCGACTCAACAGGGGCCTTCCGTGGTGTCAGTGGCGTCGCCGGAATCGCGAAGATCGAAGAGAGTGAGGGGTACCGTGGCGGCTCTTCGTACATTGCTGTGTTTAGAACCGCCCCTGGCGTCTCTGGCAGATCAACGATGGCAGGCTGAGCAGGCTCTGTCCGCTTCGTTGACTTGTCCGGTCGGGTTGAGGGTGGCGTCGCAGAAGGGGCCGCCGCCGGTGGTTGAGCCACCGGGTTTGACCCCCCTACCCCCCGTGCCGTCTCTGGCGCACGTTTCCTCTTCCTCCAGTTGACGTTGCATTAAGTTACCTACTCATTAACTCATTAATTGGATAGAATTTTTTCTCATCTTCAACTTCATTATATGTATGTATGTATGTATGTATGTATGTATATATGTATGTATATATATATATATATATATATATATATATATATATATATATATATATATATATATATTCGTTAATATTGCCTGAAGAGTGTGGTCATTATTTAACCATACGAAACAGAGCTGTAGCAATAAAACGATGAAGAACTACTGAAGTCTGGAATTATTTAATATATATATTACAGTTATTGCAATTCTCAGAAGTGAATAAAGTGGTTTACAATGTTTCTATATGCATGCATATTTACGTATCTCGAAAATAAAAGCCTTTTAGGGAGGAAAATGCTGGGGTAATATATCGAATATCGAATAAATCGAATATCAAATTCAGTACCATTTATTGTATCAAATTTATGTTCCTAGTAAAACAATTTTTAAATGTCACTCCCTATATATATATATATATATATATATATATATATATATATATATATATATATATATATATATATATATATATATATAATTTCACAACGTTTTAATTCTATTTTAATATATATATATATATATATATATATATATATATATATATATATATATATATATATACACTCATTTCTTTGAATATGTAATTTTATCTTCATGTTATTATAGATGTTATTGTTATTATTATTGTTTTTGTTGCAGAAAACCTAGACGAACGTCCACACGAATCCACTCCATTAGAAGATGACGACAAAACTACATGTAATAACAACGAAATACAAACTAGCTAACTTATCAAATTAAGGCATGGACAAGATAGTTGAACAAATAGTTGTATTATGATGACTGACATTGCTGCTATTTAGTTAGAATGATATTTAGTTTTCTTTTTCTATAGTTTTCTGATATTAATTAATAGCCTATTTAAACGTGTAGATCTGATAAACCATATTACAACCACGTGGCACAAAGAACAAAGAGATTAGTTCACCGTATTGACCGCAAGTTAATACTGTAGCTGCGTGTCCAGGTCAACACACCGGGATTTAAGCTGTGATCATCAACACGGAACTAGGATATATCATCATAATTACAAATGATCAGGCAAGACCTTTCACATCAGCTGCAGGATGCTTTAATAAACAAATTGCGTCTGTAAATCAAATCCTGTGGGGAATTGGCTTTTAGTCAGCGCTTATCTTACTGGGGACTTTTGTTTTAGTAACTTTTCGAAAGTATGATAAATACAATTAATAAATAATTGGAAAGATGTATGCCACAAGCATTCTGGTTAGGTATTAGCTTTAGTTCTGTGTAAAGACTTCTTCGGCGAAGAGGCGACCATCGTAATCATTCGGAAAACTTTGGCTGCTTACGGATTCAGAAATTATGAAGTGAAGCAGTATGACGTGGACACTTACATTCAGACGCACTACATATAGCGCCCAAATAAATCAGTATTCTGTACACCGCGACAGATTGGTATCATGCGTTCTGGTGCCAGGGCTCGACAGTAAGGATTGTCTGCCTGTCCGGGACAGGTAGAATTTACTGGGGGCATGTCAATACCCCATTTTACCTGTCCGACCGGACAGGTGCTTCAAAATCCGATGATATCGCTAATTTTTCGCATTTATTCGGCGTGAACACGATCTTGTTGATTCTGTCCCAATGTCGGAAGTTGATATTTCGGTAACTTCCAATACGCATGCGTTAAAATGCCATAACGCAACAGATCAATCGCGATATTTCTTATGGCAAGCCATGGCTTTGTGTAGCGCTCTGTCATTGGTCTGCAGTACGTCTTCTGCTGGACTGGAAAAGGGCCAGGGGCGGCGTATATTTACGTAAGTATTTTCTCACAAAACAACCCTTCTTAATCAATAAAAAACCATGCAGTGATTTCAGTAGAATTCGGAAGTAATTGGCAGAGTAGCAAATGAAAACGGCAAAAGACCTACATACATCATACTTCCATCTGTATAAAAATAATTTAATACGGGTAACATAGACGGACAATTTCGCACCATAGATTATAAGTTGTCAATGCCGGCACCTATTGAAAACAATAACATGTGACATCCAGTAAAAAAACCCTCATCAATTATCTGCCAAATAATTTAATTTTTATCACTTTCTGTCGAAGCATAAACTTGTGTCTATGGTGTGAACTTGTTATGATCTTTGGAATAATATGGAGCTGAAGTTATTGTTGGTACAATATTAATGTTCTGTCTGATGAATTGTATGTAGAGTTATTTGTCTTATTTGACAACCTATATTTTTCTGCAATTAGGCTTATTTTTAGTATAAAGGCATACAATCATGTGTTAATTTACAGATTTCATGGTCAATATTTTGCATGTATAATTCATATTTTGTCAGTTGCGGCAATCAGTGTATGCCATTGTGTGTGTTTAAACTGATTCAGTGGTGCATGCAATTTAATATGCATTAACACATCAGATATAATATATTCGCGCCATCACAACCTACACCGACAACTTTTGACCTCCATTCATCAATGCCGAAATCTCGGAATGCTTGGTCGATAGCACGATACACACCATCAGCATGTGCATGTTCTACCGGCTGGCAGCGCAATTGAGGATTGTTTGAAACTCAGGTGCTGAGGTTCATCTTATTGAGCACATGGACAATCAGTTGATTGTTTGCCATTTGAATGTTTTTATAACTTTGATATGTGATTACATTGTTATTATTTGTTTGAAACTCATCTTATTGAATATATAGTTGATAATATGTCAGTATGTTTTGTTCCTGTGATATGTGACTAGATTGGTGAACGATTGTTTGAAACATTGGTGCTGAGGTTCATTTTTTTTATATATATTCTTTGTTTTGTTTATTGTGATATGGATGCGACTACAATTGATGTTTGGTCATTTGAAACTCGAGTGCTAATGTTCATGTTATTGAACATAATATTCATCAGTTGATTGTTGTCATTTGATTGTGTGTGGGGTTGTTTGTTTTTTTTTGGTTTTTTACTGAGATTTGTGACTCATTGACTAAATTGAAGATTTTATTGTTAAGTTCACAATCTAAAATAGTCAACAGCCAATTATATCACTGCAAATTCAGTTGGTTATTAACCTACTAATCAATCTTATTACAAAGATTTAACTTGTTTAAAGTCTGGGTCTGCTCCTCCAACAATTTGTTTTAAATGAATGAATGAATGTTTAACGACACCCCAACACTAAAAATACATCGGCTATTGGGTGTCAAACTATGGTAAGGGGCCGTCCATAATTTTCAACATTTTCATGAGCGTACAAACCGTACACTTTTTGCCAACCCCCCTCCTCTCACCCCCCCCTAAAAGTGTACATCCCCAAATGAAAAATATTGATCGACATTTTTCATTTTCAAAAAAAGGGTACGCTAGCCTCTTAACCACCACCACCACCCACCCCCCCCCCCCCACCCCCCACACACACACACCCCGCGTACGTTTTGTACGCTCATGAAAATGTTGAAAATCATGTATTTGTACAGTCACTGCGAGGGTTTAGTGTCAGAACCCATTATATGGCGAACTATACAAAAATGATTTAATCACCTTGTCAGCATCACGGGAAGGTGTACTATCATTTCTCAATGTCTCATTCAAATCAATCATTTATTTATTCTTTTATACATCAGAGCCCAAACCAATTATCTTTTATCTCTATTTCCACAAAAGGCCAACACCATGTTTTCAGCACTACCTTATTCTGTCTCTCTAGAATTTTGTAGTATCACCCATAGCTGACGGACATAACACGTTAGCTTACAACACTGGATTGTGGTGGGCTGTAAACTGTCTGAGAAGATTGAATACTAGATGCCATACCGCATGACACGCTAATGACACATGCTAGCTCTGTGTTTACATCCAGCGATGGTGTTTTGTGTTAACTATCTCTGGATCGGTGTTTTGGCTTACAAAGAAATAACAACTCTGGCAGAGGTAGCTAGAATTAATTGTTTACGCATCACGATGACCGGTATGAGATGGACTGCAGACAACGGGGGGGGGGGGGGGGGGGGGCTGGAAGTATGTAGTGCTTAGACATCTGGAATGTGGTAAAATGAGTTCGTTGTTAACTAGTTGCTGAATAAATGCCGGTTATGTAAATAGTTTAATCACAAGTGATTGCAGAGTTCATTTAGTTCTACAGAAGAAACACGCAGCTGAGAAAATATTAACTGAATAGAGACATAGAGAAACTAGTTAAAAAAGAATGTTATTTTCCCTTATTTTAGTTTGAATAGTTACTATGTGTATTAGAGAAAAACTAATATAACAAAATTAATTTGCCGGGGTTAGGACGTAGCCCAGTAGTAAAGTGCTGGCCTGATGTGCGGTCAATCTAGGGTCGATCCCTGTTAGTGGAATCATTGGATTATTTCTCGTTCCAGCCAGTGCTTCACAACTGGTGTTACAGACCATGATATACACTATTCTGTCTGTGGAATGATGCCTATATTAAAGATCCCTTAGTGTTAATAAAAAAATAGTTGCCCATAAAGTTTCCTCTCTAAAATACATTTGTTATTAACCACATGTTTGATACCACATACCTGTAGTTGTGTTGGGTGTGTCATTAAATATAAAATTCCTTTCTATATTTATTAATTTATTTTAAACATGGCTCCCATATACGACAACCGTAGTTAAAAATTAATGAACTAGAAATGTGTGTAGACAATTTGAATATTATATAAAAAATTAAATTAAGTTGCAATTCAAAATGAAAATGCCTGGCAATTTTGTATTGTAATAGGGATGCCGACCCAAAGATGATAAATGTTTTATGACCATACGCAATAAAATACTTTTAATTTACTTAGCATAGAGGGAATGGAAATTAGTTTATATTATTTCGAAGGTATAATCACAGGATTGTAACTTTTCTAGTCATTGTATATTTCATAAACATTATTTAATATTTGACATATAGTTGAAAATGAATTAGTAGATAAAGATCAAGCATTTTTCTTTAAATCAGAGTCCGTTCATGGTAGTTCATATTATAACTAATTGGTTAGAGGAAGCGTCCCCTTTATGTAAATGACATAAAATAAATATGCATACTACTAATAAATATTGTTCATTGTAGTAGTTGAAATGTATGCACATTCATATTTTCTGGACTAAAATATCTAGATATTACTACATTAACTGGAATAATTGTAACATTTCA
The DNA here is from genome assembly GCF_016097555.1 of Gigantopelta aegis. Lineage (NCBI taxonomy): Eukaryota > Metazoa > Mollusca > Gastropoda > Neomphalida > Peltospiridae > Gigantopelta > Gigantopelta aegis. The sequence continues at coordinate 69,113,313 of NC_054701.1, forward strand.
GATGTTCCAATGATGAGGGATCTCTGGTCATTATAACTATAGTGTGTTTAAATAAAATATGTGTGTACATGTATATCATTCTACGAGCGCATTAGACAAACATTATACTTAATCACGCACCAGATTAAAGCTGACGATGAATGCATTAAACTGTATTTAGATATGTTTCACACCTGGTCTCATTGTACTTAATAGCATTCACTGTTATCATTATTATAACATCAATTTATTAAATATTTTAATCAACAATATTTATTCAATGAACAAATTTAAATGTTTTCAATCAAAACATGAAACTATACCTGAAATGTGTTTTATTTTTAATCTACAGTTACCGCAATGTATTTGCAATTTATATATAAGACTAGACGAGTAGTTCATTCCTGCACGCGCATATAATATATCATCCATGTCAGCATAGTTCAGTGGTACAGGTAGATGCGAAGGGATATATGATTGATTGCCCTTAGTGGACCGGCTTTTATCTTACTTCAACCAGTGCCCAGGAATGGTACATTAAAGATGGTCGTATGTACTTTCCTGTCAATGGGGGATGTGCATATAAATGATACCTTGTCGCGGTTTTGTTGGAGCAGCCACTATGCTGGTAACAATTTTCCTTTTGCATTTTACAGACCAAGTGTCGAAATACCTCACAGAGAGGACACATGCTAATCATGGTTTAAAAATATAATGTGCTGGCTTGCCATTAAATATTTCTTTCCCATCCATGCCAATATCCAACTAGTCAACAAACCTTAACGGCGCATATATATATTAGGTTAGCAAGGATTTTATATTGGGGTTGGAGTGGATAGAAGGCACTGCTTTTACACATGTTATGGGTCTACATGCATTATAAAAGTTGTTATTGTGAAAAAGAGGTATATTTGAGAAGGCCAATCTTGTGCCCAATCCCTGGCTACCCGGATACGCCAATGCATATATGTGCAATTTAAAGTATATCAATCAATAGATTTTGGCTTCAACACAGTTACCTTTAGTAGTATTACTTGCATATTTAAAATATACTCAACAAAATGAATTAACGGCCAGTAGAATTGTGATAATTATTTGCTAATGACATATTATTATAGTAAGTTTTAATCACAGGTAACTTCTAAACATTGTTTCAGTAACATCTGACCAATGATATCTTGCACACAATGAGGTTTTTTGTAAAACCAACAAAAATGCGCATTCAGCTGGGAATCATTACAAGTTGATTGTAAATATATTTGTCATTTTATTCTCTCTAAAATCATGTTAAAATCTCTGTTAAATCATTAAGTTGAAGAACATTTATTTTAGAACATGTCAAAATGTAGACACTTTACATCGAATGAAAACTTTTAAAGGGACATTCCTGAGTTTGCTGCAATTTTTAAGATGTTATCGACTAACAGAGACTTTTTAACGATTGTAATTACATATCAAATATATTTTTCTGCATAAAATATTAGTGTCTGTATGTTAAACGTGTTTCTGATCGTTCTAATATTTGTGCTGGGTTAAATTTGATTTTATTTCCTAAAATAATTTTTTTTGTACGTACGAATTTATTTGAAGACAAAATCCTGTTTGGCTTCATACAAATATTAAGACGACCAGCAACACATTGAATATACAGACACTGATATTCTAAACAAGAACATATATTTGTGTATATGTACATGTATGTGTGTGTATGTATGCGTATATGTATGTATATGTATATGTATGTGTGTGTATGTATATACGTATACATGTACGAGTGTTCGCGTATATTTTTGTGCATGTGCAATATGACGTTTGTTCCACACCATACATAGCTGTGTTAATACCATTGCATATTACATTGTGAATTTATTACATATATGTATTGTACTGTATACTTATATATTTAGCTCCTGTAAAACCCATCTTGTGACTGTCAAGTGTTGTTATTTCATAGTTCCTATATGCCGTTTTGTAACGGCCTGGGAGAAATAAAGTTCTGTTCTGTTCTGATAAGTTATATCTGTGATATTAAAACACAGACACGTTCCTGTGCGAATGTGTGTACTTTCTAATATAATAATGATCGCCCAACCATGAAACCGTCTCACCGTTCTATATGAATGTTCATGTTATTGTTTTTAGCCAATCCGTCCAGCTAGGCTGTGATAAGTTGTATCTATGATAGCAAAACACAGTAAAGCAAGACACAAACACGTACCTGTGCGAATGTGTGTACTTTCTGATATAATAATGATGACTCTTTTATATTGTTTATTATCGACAGTACAGTGTCCAAGGAGTGGACCTAAGTGGCTGTAGGGTCGTATAATAATGGGATCTGATTTCTCTTCTTCTTGCTGATCGGTTGGGGAGGGTTTCCTGTAGGTTTTGTACATCTTCATACATTCATGACCATTGTCCAGGAATTTCATGTTTTATACACAATAGGGTCTCCACGAGTACTCGTGAACGGATGCAGCAAGACTCGAGTCCGTTCAGTTTAAGGAAGATCACTCATTTAATTATATTGTTTTAACGTCATTTTGCCATACGTTTGCCACCGGTTACATTATAGAGCTATGAGACACGGAGGGAAACAAATGTCGAATGTGTGGAATACAATACAATGGCATGATTCGGCATCCATGTTCAGCGCTAGAATTAAGATGCATAACGCTAGTTTACTGATTCATTAATCTCATCATCATCTAGTGTCGGGTCCTCGGGTCTGGGTCGAGTTTGACCCTCAGGTACTCGAGTCAAATATGTTGGACTTGTCCAGGCCCTAATACACACGTATCACGTCTGCACACAAAAAAAAAGGTTCAGTACGGACTGTTATTTGTCTGATTATTGTCATCTGTTGCTGTTAAACGTAGATATAGTCTTGCTCGTTGTAGACATATCTGTAATTGACGGTTACTGTAAAAAGAAGCGATATTACTGGAACACTGAATAGGGATATCAAGCTTGTTTTAGCTCTCATAACAGCAACACTACGGGAATTATTACATTGGTCCAACTAGTTTTGAATTCCCAATTTATATACAAAACGATCCAAATGGAATATTTTTATTGCTAGTTGTCACTGTTCAAAGGTATAGAATAATATACAGTTTGTTTTGTTTAACGACACCATTAGAGAACGGTATAAAATAAATACTGGTGGCAATGTATGGCGCGCACAGACAACCCTCAATTTAGAAACGTCCACCATAAGTAGAACGCATTGGTAACATGCCAGTAATTAATGGTGGTGATTTCAGTGTAATCATCTAAATTTAAATTAATTACAATATTATGACTTAAGCAATACCAAATGGATGGAAAACCATAGTTAAAAAATTTGAATTTAAAAATAGAAGAAATACCAAATTCAAATATAAAGTAATTGAAAAATAAAAAAAAGTATCAAAGCCATTTTACCAGTTATTTATTGATATATACTGAACAAAAAAAGAAACTTCCGATTTGTACATATAGTATTTGTTGTGTTAAAGAATTCATTGTGTAATGAAATTATATAGGTAGTATTAGCCTTGAGCTGTATTATCAGGATTCATGAATTTTATATTTTTGCACTGTTAATCGTCGACAACGTGAAATTCAATTTGCACGTGCATGCATGGTTCGACATGTCCTGTGTAGTATTCGGTCAATTTGTTTTACTTGTCTTACTGACATTGTTGTCAAGTGAAAGAAAACGCTTCAAAATGTGTAACAAAATTAACGTTTTTTACATTGTAGTATTTTTAGTATACCAAGAATACCCAATAATGTACGCGAACGGGCGATTGGCATGGTTGATACTGGCATGTCGACAGACGACGTTGCAAGGCATGTTGGGAGTTCTAGTCGAGCGATACGAAATCTTCGCGTAAGATTTCGAACGACAGGAAGCACCAATGACTTGTCACGTCGTGGTCGTCCGCGTGTTACAACGCGTGGTCAAGACCGCTATATCATGAACATGCATTTGCGCAATCGATTCCAAACTGCCACTGCTACTGCACCTGGGCTTCATAATAACCGAATCAGAGGGCAAACTGTTCGTAATCGTCTGCGAGAGAACGGTTTACATGCACGACGTCCTTACGTCGAATGCATCTTAACGCAACGTCATCGTTTTAATTGGTCACGTGTACACACTCGTTGGATACGGCGACGCTGGAATACCGTTCTTTTTTCGGATGAATCCAGATTTTCTTTACAACGTGGTGATGGCAGGGTGCGCGTCTACCGTAGGAGAAATGAACGCTATGCTGACTGTTGCGTTCTTGAACGAGATCGTTTCGGGGGTGGGGGTTGTGTCATGGTCTGGGCAGCCATTGCCCATGGTTATCGTTCACCACTAGTCGTCATTGATGGCAATTTAAATGCTCAACGTTACCGCGATGACATTCTCGCTCATCACGTCATTCCTCTGTTCCATAACAACGTCAACATCTCGATTTTTCAGCATGATAATGCCACCTCTCATACAGCTAGAGACACTGTAAATTTTCTTAGGACAAATAACATTGATTTCATTGATGACTGGCCTGCTAAAAGTCCTGATCTCAACCCCATCGAGCATGTCTGGGATAGTCTGGACAGACGGATTGAGGCGTCGTCTCAACCCACCCGCTAACGTCAGCGAACTTCGTCAAGCGCTCATTCAGGAATGGAACAATATTCCACAGGCAGAAATCAACACTTTAGTCAATTCTATGTGCCTGCGATGCACTGCAGTGGTCAATTCAAGAGGTGGTCATACCCGTTATTAAGTGGGGGTTTTTTTTTTTAACCCCTACCACACTTTGTCAAAATTTCTCCCAGTTTCTGTTAACCTATGGCCATGATTTTTGCACCAAACGATGCATCATGGAACACTCTTTAAACGCATATATAACAATTATTCCCCAAGTTTGTTTTCATCAAGTTATGTTCAAGCAAAGTTAGCGGAAGTTTCTTATTTTGTTCAGTATATTAGATGAAAAACCTACTATAGAAAACAATGGCGAATGAATTTGGATACGAAATTTCAATCTTTTCCATTTAAAATTAATCATCGAATTTATTATACCAATTGCAAACTGATTCTATGCAAACTTTGGGAAAGTGAATTATGTAAGTTTTGTGGTCAAACTAAAGAAACGAGTATTCATTTATTTGTTGAATGCTATCACGTAAATCTATTTGGTATTGTGTGTGTTTGTTTTTTACATCAAACTGTGATTATATCGAATACTGTTGAGACTCTTCGTGTTAATAATTTTACAAATAGCACAAATGTTGGTGTTAAAATATGTCTGTTTTTAATGGTATGTGTATGTGTATACATATATCTCTCTCTCTCTCTCTCTCTCTCTCTCTCTCTCTCTCTCTCTCTCTCTCTCTCTCTCTCTGTGTGTGTGTGTGTATTTGTTTTATAATTCTCTTTTATAATGTTCTTCCTTTAAGAAAAGAAATAAAAAATATTGTTATATTAACTGTATAATTTTCAGTTGATGTTATCTTTTATGCTGTTTTATGTTATCTTTTATACAAACAGTACACTGTGAAATATGTGAGCCAGGGGATGTACAGTGAAAGTTTATCTCTCAGTGAATAACCATGTCAAATACCAAATCATCCATTCAACAGTCCAACAGTTAAAGCCAATTGATTGAAGTTTAACCAAACTTCACCAACACTTCACCCAGTTTCACCAGGTTTAAACTATCACAAAATATCCCCAACTCCAACATATATATATAATCATAATATCTAGCATTCCGAGTGTGAGATATTTTTCAGATCACTTACTTTAAAAATTTGATAACTTTGCAAATTAGATGTAAATTAATGGAGGTCACGGCACTACGTTTAATGACATTTAAACAAACATACTACGTGACACTCTATAATTGACGTATGCATTCATAGTCATCAAACAAAAACATTTCAAAAGCAACTTTACACAGAAAGTTGTCCAGGTTCAGAAAAAAAAACCCGATACCCACTAGTTTATTTTAAGTAAGGATATCCAAAATGACGTCATACAACTTTGACGTCATTTCCATTCAAAAAGACACCCGTCACACATTCTTACGTCATTTGAATATGGAGTAATGCCGACTAGAATTAAAGTTGCGTATAGAGTTTACAAAAAACACGTTGTGTTAAACTTGAGATTATATGATATGATTACCCTCATGCGTTTCGGTATGGTCAATATCATGCATTAGGAATACAAATAATGTATTATGATTGCCAGGGGCTCGCATAATAAAACTGGTATTCCAAATATATGATATTGACGATACCAAAACACACTCTGGTAGTAACATATACATATGTAATGAACCGAAATGGTAAGAAATGAAACCCGATAAACGAACATAATAGATAATAAACAATTCGTACTACAATGACAATGATATATTTATTATACAGAAATATTAAATTGCTTGATCCAAGCTGTTACAATTACTAGAAAAATAACCCTTCCCAACATTGCTGCAAATTAGCTTAAATTAGCCTCCCAAATATTCTACCATACTTAAGCGAAACGCTCCCAGACGAAAAACAAACTACCTTTACAAAACACCTCCTTATATGCGAAAACCGAGTACAAGAAAAGCATGAATCTTCAGCAGCTTGGATTACACAACAAACAAGTGCAGTTGCATGGAACATAAAAGCTCTCAGTCGATCGACACAGACACATTGCTAGACTGTGTGTAAGGCAAATAACACCGATAAATAACACGAACTAGACTGTCTGCAAGTGTATTACACATACACACACAAAGCGGCCAAAACAAAAGTGGAAATATCGGCTCATAACGGGGAAAATAGTTTTCATATTTTCTCAGTGAGAAATATTCTGCATTGGTGTAAAGTACAATACTGTTGGATGATTTGACGCTTATAAACCAATGACCTTGTCGGCAATAAATATGACGTCATCACGAGTTGACAAACAAAATGACGTCATGTAGTTTGAAGAGTTTGCGTTTACGGCTGTCTGTTTTCAATGTTAAATGTATAATAAAATGCCATTGTCATACAATGTATTATAGATTTTTTAGCAGAATAAATAACTTTGGTTTCTGAAAATTATCTGTGAACGTGATTAAAATACAATGTTATAGCAATACTCAGAACAGTATGTAAAGTGACCGGTAATAACCTGTATACATATATGTATTACATGTGTGTGTGTGTGTGTGTGTGTGTGTGTGTGAGAGAGAGAGAGAGAGAGAGAGAGAGAGAGAGAGAGAGAGAGAGAGAGAGAGAGAGAGAGAGAGAGAGAGAGAGAGAGAGAGGATGAGGATGACTGATGACTTAAATTAAATAATGTTAACATAAAATGAATCGTTTTCGTGTGTAAATAGACACATACACCATTCTAAAACAAGTGTCTAGAATAAAATGTTACTTAATACCATAAAACGACACAAGTTAAAAACAAAACAAAATACATCACTATATTGATACTATTACTGCTGCTATTAATTATAAACGATAATAATAAAAATAATAAGATTAATAATAATGAAAATGTTATCTTATTAGGAATCCTATTAGAATATACAAGTGAAATGGGTTAGATAATAAAACCGGTTGCATATATACACTATAATAGAAGCTAATTAATTAAGACATTAAAATTAAACTTAAATAAGAAGGTTCTCACGCATTTGGGACACATTAAAACGGGTATCAGCAACTAAACATTAACTGTCATCATTCATTATTGAAACAAATTAATGTTTCAGTTGAAGAGTGAATGAGGTAATGTTGACACGAAGAAAACAAATGTGCATTTAAAATATCTAAGACCGTATACAGGCTAGAGATTTTCGAAGCCATCTTAGCGCTACGATATCCTAAAACTCTCGTAATTTATGACGTCACAATGACGCATGCCACAGCCTACGACTGGACAATACGTTCTGTCACTGTCAACACAACATGAAGAAAATAAACAAACACGTTCTGTTAAAGGGACAGATCCTAGTTTTCAAATAGTAAGTCATATTTTTCACTAAGACTCTAGTTTCAACCCATAAAAATGGACACTAAGTTTGGTTAATAAACCTATAACAAATTTGGATACAACAGAGTGAAACAAGAGTCTGTGACGTTGTAATACCCTTAAAATAGGCTAAAACCCGACTCCATAACAGTTACTTCTCAGACGCACGTTCATTTTTAAAACTATGAACAATGCATATTGTGGTATTAGAAATACTAGGATGACCAGAAACATTTCAGATGTACGGACATGGATAATCTAAACAAAAAAGTAATGTTTGGTTTCAGTTATCATAAATGGCTCTAATAGTGAAAATATGCCTGTCATATCTTCACGATTCACCTAACAAAGGGAGGTTATCAGCTCTAAATTTTGACCAGCGCTTTCTGTGTGGCAAGCTGACGATTCTCACCTGTGGATATATTTCAGGAAACAAGTATTTTTAAACAGCCTATATCATCTTAATTCATTTCCTTTTAACTGATTCCCGTTTTTCCAGAACATATAAAACCAATCCTGTTCATCAGTACTGTTTAAAGTAATTTAAATGACTTTAATGCTGGTGTGACTCACTTGCCTAATTCTAATTAAAAATGATTTTTGGAGCAATATAAAATACCTTTTGACCATGATTTAGGATCTCACCTTGACCCCCTGTCAATTTATCACAAACATTTTGCATTCGCAGTGGGGTTTTGTTTTAATTTAAATGATAGGCTGAACAACTCAACTCGTTGGTTCGTTACACAACGCCCGCTAGCTCATGTTGACATACATAGCCACAATGGAACTTGTTCTCACAAAACTCACAAAAAAGCAACAAGCTTGGTTCTGAACTGTGTTAACTGAATCATGGATATACAAATTCCAAATGGCTGATCCACATAGCAGTACGGACTTTTGTAAAGTTGTTCAAACACAGCGAGGGTCATTCTTCGTGCATTGTATAATTTTCAACACAAAGCCGGTTTGCAGATGTTGTGTCTAAAGTATGATTATTCTGTAATTGTTTATATAGCTATTGAAAACTGTATTCAATGAAAAAAAAAATGTGTTCAGGGAACGTGCCTAAAATTAGGTTTGGTAGGTTGGTTTTTAGAAACAATTATGCTACACTACAAAAGGGTCCTGCTAAAATGTTATTATACGTTAAATCTTTTTCACATACATGTTAATAAAAAAAACAAATCCAAAAAAACACGCATCGAAATAAATAAATAACATCACACTCCCCGCAACGTTTTATAATGTATTCCATAACTTCACTCCTTTTAGGCCATGTCACACCATTACTGAATGGAAATATCTTTACCACTAATGTAAAACTAGTTAAGCAATAAGGTTTGGTTTTGTAAGCTATCAAATGTCTGCCTTGGCTTTGTAAGACATTTATGCACTCGTGGTGTCCAGTTTAAAGACTACAACTTGAAACAATAATTAAGCCAGATATCAAAGGCAGAAAATGTCTACAGTTTCCATAAACAATGAAACACGGATGTACATAAAACCATATTTATCCTATTCGTATACTTACTTTTGTTTGACACCCAATAGCCGATGTGTATGTTTGTGCTGGGGTGTCGTTAAATATTCATTGATTTATTCATTCATTCAAACAAAAAACTTAAATAATTAATTAATTTATTTATTTATTTATTTCTATTTATGTGTTAATTTTTTAATTATTTATATATTTGTTTTACAGAAATATTCAAATTATTTTTAGGGCTAATTTCCATTAAATGATTTAAAGGTTCAATTTGAGAAACTTTAATCAATCGTATACCATTACAGTTTCCAAATGTCACCACTTTGCTGGTTGTGTACTATTATATCGATATAACTCATGGTATATAATATATAAATAAACTTTAACTAAACAATAATTTAATTACATCGTAGCAGTTGTACATGGTAAGACAATTTAAAAAAACCAGGTCGATATACATTGTATTAAGCAATATCTATTCTAGTAGCTTTGATGAGAATATGGTCTTCAAGGTGCACTTGTGTTAGCTGCAATAAAACAAAAAAGGACTATATTAGTGGTCATCCGTAAACTCAGCTAATTGACATATGTCAGAGAGATTAACAAAATGATGATAACCACATACACGTAGTTCAGACCAAAGGAGACGTCACACGATACGATTGTCTCGTACGAGAATAGCCGATTGATAGGACCGACATTACGATTCCACCAGCTGCTATACTATCTGTAATTTTGTAGCTATTCTCGTACGATGTACTCGTATCGTGTGATGTAGTCTTAAGACATTTATTTTCGTGGTCACAGAAACGAAATGGTTCTTGAACGTCTGTGATACAAGGCCCTGTGCTCACAAACCTTTGAAATAAATCGCTCGTCTGATGCGCAGTCGATCTAGGATGGATCCCCGTCAGTGGGCCCATTGGGCTATATCTCTTTCAAGCCAATCCTATACAAGTGAATTACTAAATTGTTATGTACGATCTTATTTGTCAGTGCAGACAATGGTAGCATGTAATTCATTTTCTTTTATTCCCAAATTTAAAAGGTTCAAGCAAACCGTCTGGGTTAACGTTTAGTGGTTGGTTAGAGACATATTCGATCAAATGTAGTTCAGTGTAAGAGAAAAAAAGACACAGACCACACATTTAACGAAACTGTATTTTAAAACATTTTGTCTCAATATGTTTTAAGTGTTCAATGTACTAGTATATACTGTTCTGTACATTTAATATTTACCATACCAGACGATGATAATGCATATACATACGCGAAAACATTGCCTGTGAGTTACAAAATTAAAGGCGCAGACTCTGGTTTCAACCAGTAAAATGGACACGGAGTTATTAAACTTGATCTACAAATCTGTAACACATTACGATAAAGTTAATGAGTGAAACAAGAGTCTGTGGCGTTAAATCGGTGAAATTCCCTTAACAGTAGACTAAAACTCGACTCCTATAACTGTTACTTCTCAGACGCACGTGCGTTTTTAAAAATATGAAAAATGCATTTTGTGATATTAAAACACCAGGATGACTAGAATGTATGGAAATGGATAATCTAAATAATAAAATAATAAAATCTGAGTTAAGTATGATTTCAGTTATCAAAAACGGCTCTAATAGTGAACAATAAGCCTGAGTATTTAAAAAGCTAGGGTCTGTCACTTCAAAGCCGTTTTGTTTAACAACACGACTAGAACATATTGATTAATTAATCAGCGGCTATTTGATGTAAGGCATGTGACAATTCAAACACGTAGTCGCAGGATACCTCCCATTTCTTTCCATTAGCAGCAATGGTGCATTTATGTGCGCTTTTCCACATACTGGACAGCATATACCATATACGAATGTCTTTGATATACCAGTCGTGGGACACTGATTGTGAAGAGAAAACCAGTCAGGTATTGGGTACACATACGAGATTCGATCTTGCAAGCCAAACACCTCAGGCGAGAACTCTACCGAGTTAGTTCCCACTAATGTAAGTAAGAAATGCATACCCTAGTCGAGCCGTTCAGCTGTTCAACTGTTGTTCTCACTTTATCCAAATGTTTGACACTGTGGTCAAACAAAGACGATCCAAAAACCTGACAAACTGCAAAACCTTCTGATACATTCATTAGCGCTGACAGAACTGTGGATAGATGCAGTTTGCAATTAGGTTATTCATATTTATATTATATGTTAATATGATAACAATACATAATTAGTTGTTATGTGTGTTGTTGCGGGGGTCTTTTCCAAGGTTGTTCTTGTTTGTTTTGTTGGGGGTTTTCTCTCTTTTTCTAATTTTTTAGTTTGTTTGCTTTTGTTTTGTTATGGGTTTTCCCCCCTGTTCTGCCTTGCCCTGTCTTGAATGAACGAATGAATGGATGAATGAATCGATGCTTGTTTTTTCTTTATTTTTGTGTTTGCTTTTTGTGGGTTTTTTACTTTTTGTTTGATGGGGGGGGGGGGTATTTTTTGTGAACACACACACACAAGGTCTTGATAAAAAAACAACGAAACGTCACCACAACGCATTTTAAAATCAAGTCGCAAAATGTATAATGCATAAATCAGCAACATATTTAGATAGATATACCTAAATACTTAGCCTCGCAACGACAAATAATGAGTATTTTTTCAAAAATAAATATAAAACTTCTAGTGAAAACAAAGGTTACCTAAAGCTGTAATATCTGCTGCCCTGCACTGTACCAGATCGCAAAGTTCAGCCACAAGGTGAGAGGCACACTGTGATGGGTTCACCATTCCTATTTGGGATAGTATAGGCTCAGTTAACGAATGGTCACTGTAAAGTATAACGGATATAATGTCTACAAAAGATTGATGAGTGATCTTCTGAAGTGAGCAACTATATACAAAAGGCAAAGTTTTGGAATACCGTAAGTTATAACTTAAATGTTGTTGTGAATATGAAAGGAAAGAAAAATAATCTTTTTAACAACAACACTGCACATTTTTAAACTACGGCTATTAAATATTGGTGTCTAACATAATGTTATTTGAACACTTGTTTAGAGAAAGAACAAAAACTCGCAGACGTCACTAATACTTTTCCTACTAAAAACACCCCAGCAAAACCGTTATCCACGATGAAATCGTATCTCTGCACAATGCAGAATTGAATGTGCATTTGGAAAATAATGGTCGACTTCATCTAGTGCCTCGTCTATAGGACAGCCTCTCCCAAGGAGATCCTTTACTGGACACTACATCCTTTCTTCCAAGCTAGACTACCGGACGAGACGAAAACTACACAGCTAGCAGGAATAATCACGTTTTAAAAAAGAAAAACATAATTCTAAAATGACGCATTTTTCATTTCTTCAATATGTGTTGGTGGTCCGGGTATGCAACTTTCCAACACATAAGCCTCATATTTGACTTTAGTTGTTCCCCATTAACTACAAGTCCGACACGTAATAGCCACAATCAAAATGTGTTGAGTGCATCGTTAAATAAAACATACCTTCCTTCCTTCCTTTCTACCTGCATCGCTGAAGAAATGACAGTACAAACCATGACCTTTCATATACGAATCATGGAGTACTGGCTGGGACAAAAGACACTGAGCACCATCATGGGTGATCGATCCTTCAACATATCGCAACATAAGCGAAAGTTCTACCAATGATGAGAAATAATAAAGGGAAGAAAATGAATATTTGTTTTAACCACACACACACACGCGCACGCACACACATACACCGATCCTTACTTTGCTATTAGCAGCACAAAATCTGTTGTGAAACGTGACGAATATTTGTCGGATCCAGCAAACATCGCCAATAACTCATCATTCTGAAGACATGCTTGGTCCAAGCAATCCCCGACAATTGCACCCAAAGTCTGTCCAGACATCAGCGTCTCCAGGCTACAAATAATTTTAAAAATACATTGGTCATAGTTTCCTTTTGTTGTGCGTGTTAAGTGACAGAACTACAGTTATACATATGCAAGAGAAGGTGAAATGTATAATAATAATAATAATAATAATAATAGTCAAACTGTTAGTGACTAAATTAGACTAGGGCCATATTCAACATTGTTGTATAATCACAGATGGATATTCAGTAATTAATGTCTAGACTAACTGACTTGAGGAATCAGTCCACGAAACCACGACGCATTCTGGTAGCCTTCGAGTAAAGGTTTTTTTTTTTTTTACAAAGTTTGTTACAATGAATTGTTACTTTTACAGTTGCTCATGGCTTGTGGATGTGGGTGTCATTTTATTCTGCAATCTACATACAGAAAACAACATATTAACAATGTACGTGTACACACCATAATGGAATTAACCCTGAATTCCCTAAGTTGTATATTTACAACTATGTATGGAAATTTTTATTAGAACAATTAGATGATTTATTAAAACACTTAAACATGGACTACCTACTAAGGAGTCAAGTTTATTATATACATAGCAATGAAATATATAGATCTACGGAAACCATAAAAGTCATATCCGGTGAAAAGTCATATTTTCACTGTATTTTAGCTACAGTGAAAATATAGAAGTCGTATTTACATTTTTGTAAAAGTGCACGATTAAATTATCTCCCTTCGTCTCTGTTCTTCGTATTTCAATTTGATGATTACCAATGCATCTGATCGTATTTGAAGAATAAAAAATAAGTAATTTAAACAACTGTACCTATAAAAACGGGATACGAAGTGCAATTACGATAAAATATATAAAACAAATTGAATACGAAGCTAAATAATGATGACACAATGTAGTGTCATCGAGTTTAAGTGTAAGACTTTAACGGCGTTCGACTCGTTTTGTTTATGTGGGAGTTTTTAGAGGATCGCTTTGTCAGGTATGTTTGCACCGCAGTATTGTTAAATAAATGTTAATAAAGATACATTTTAATCAAATTTCTTTTTAAAATTCTATGGTAAAGTACATTTTCTGGCAAAGTTCCATAGGAAGAAATATATCATGACGTTACGTGTTTTCGATAGGATAAGTGAAAGATATTACCAAAGAGCGAAAGATATTGTCAAAAATTAGGAAATATGTATATAATAAATAGACCATTTCATGGTGTTTTTCCGAATACGATTTTTATGTCAACTCGTGATGTGTGAAAACCATATTTTCACTAATTGCTTCGCAATTCGTGAAAATATTGTTTTCACACATCATTCGTTGACATAAAAATCGTATTCGAAAAAACCCATGAAATAGCCTCTATTTATTGACGATTATGTTTATGAATGAAACCATGTTTCGAATGCTTTCCATATTTGATTGGAGTAAGTGTAAGAGACAAACAGATGTTTGAACGATCCCAGATCGTTTGCACAGAAACATCTGTCTTCAGCTTTTACACAATACATATACAGATAAGGATTAGTATATGTGGTAATTGTTCTTATGACTGCGAAACATTGTGTTTGTGGTAATGTTTCTACTGTGATCATTCTTTGCCATATGCGACTTAGGAGACTGAAATAACTCTGTATATAAATAATAAATAATTTAGCAATTTGTTATTGTTGTATTCGTTTTTTAATATGATTTAGAATTCCCAAAGTTACAGTCTGTCCCCTTATTATTTGAAACTAAATAAATATAATTAACGTTTAAGTTATATTCCTAATAAAACAACAATTAACTGTACCTTATGGTTTAACTAAACTACAAGCAAGTTTTAGACCTTTGTTGTCCCAAGTTAAAGGGAAATCAAGGTACGTATATATTAACATTTTGTAGAATACAAAGATCAAGGTAATAAAGTAAATTAATGTGTCAAATGTGCGCAGCCGATGCGAGTACGGCTCAAGACTACTTCATCCTTCCAACACCGCCTATAGTAGGACTTCCACTCCTAGGACTGACTTGACAGAATGAAGCTTGCTTGCAACCGCACCAATCCAATTATCTTGTCAAGTCGAAAGAATATATTGGTTAATATGATATTTAAAGTCACTGTAGGGAAGACCAATATTGGCATGGGACACATTCAAAACAGACATGGCAGCAGAATCTGCCTTTTTATTTAAGTGCAACATGGGTCGGTGCCCAACAAAATATAACATCTTTATTGGCATCTTTATTGGCAATGGATAAAACGACACACGTCCGTATTACCATCTCAACCAATGGATGTTCCAGCTACATGTATTGTAATGCCCGACGACACGAAAGTGAGTGTGTAAAAATAATATATTTGTATGCATATGAATCCTTAATTTCTCCTAGGGCCTCAATGATTGCCCATATTTCTGCAGTAAATTCGTGCCTATCGTACTGCATGATATTACGTTGTAGTGAAAGAGGGTAGAGATGATATAATATGGTCTTTCAAACGACTGTCTGCTCCATTTAATTACTGTCACAATCTGCAACGTTTTATACTTAATCGAACTTGTTAAATATTTGGAATAATACACATACCAAACATCAAGTTGGAAAGACTTCTCCGTCTCTGTTATCAAGTAATTTGTAGTGATATTTTTCCTCCATTCTGTTAACCAATGAGGTTCTTGGTTCTGAAACAGAAAATCTACAGACAATCACAAATGAAACAATTACACTTCACAGCCACTGTACTTCATCCATAATAAGGTCATGTATCAAGAGTTCGCATCACCTAACGATGCCTTTCATAAATGATCGAGGCACTTTCAAATACCCGTATACATAATTACACACACACACACACACACACACACACACACACAGAGAGAGAGAGAAACAGATTGTTTGCATGCTGACGATCTTCAGAAATCTTTAAATGTTTTCTCAGAATACTGTGATAAGTGGAAATTAAAAGTAAATATCGATAAAACAAAAATGGTTATCTTCGGAACAAGGGCACCGCCAAATAAAACATTTTATTTAAATAATATAAAAACAAATATAGTAGACATCTATAAACACCGTGGCATTTTATTTACCAAAAACTATTTGAAAGCACAATTGTCCCTATACTTCTGTATGGATCAGACATCTGGGGATTCGGCAACAACTAAATTATAGAGCAAATGCAGCAAAATTTTCTGACAGATATCTTGAGAGTTAGAAAAAGTACTCCATTACCCATGATTTATGGCGAATTCGGTATTTACCCTTTAGAAATTAAAATAAAAACTAGAATGCTCGGGTTTTAGGCTGCATTGATAACAAGTAAATCAAGCAAAATTTCAGCTATACTATACAAATACATGCTAACAAATGCAACCGAACAAACGGGTAAATTCAAATGGTTAAATTACATTAATGAAACTCTAAACAAACTTGGATTGGGAAACTACTGGTTAAGTCATCACACAACTAATAAAAAAGTGTTTATTAATATAGTATCTCAAAGGTTAAAATACCAATATTTGCAAATCTGGCGTGATAACTTGAATACCTCTACAAAATGCATTTCTTATAGAGTATTCAAGACAACATTCTCGTTAGAAAAGCATCTTCTTCATTTACCTCATAAAATGCTAATTATTTTATGTCGCTTCCGAACAAGTAATAATCTTTTACCTATCGAAACTGGGAGATGGCAAAATGTTGATCGAAAAGATAGACTATGTCCTCTATGTAACACCAATCTAGATGATGAATTTCACTATCTTTTTCAGTGTCCATATTTTGATAATAAAAGGAAATTATACATAGGTAAATACTACAATATTAGGACCAAACACTATGAAATGGAAACAACTCTTTACTTCTCCAAAAGTATCTGTTATTAAAAAACTGTCTTTTATTGATAATATTAATTCTGTATTTAAAGATATTTTTGAAAAGTAGGTATTTCGAATTACTGTATATGTATTACACTATAAAATATATTTTGTTGCAAATGTATTAAACTATTTCTGTAACAATATATATACTCTTCAAAAAAAGAAACGCAAAAGGGTACAAATGGGTTATAACTCCGATTTTATGTTTCCTACCGGTTCATGCTTTGTGAATATAAGGTCATTGCATGTCCCAAACACATTCCCACGGTTACATTCGATAAAACGCAGCTACTGTACAATAAAGTTCCAAAATGTGAATATTCGCAAAAACGCAGCCACGTGCAAACCATGTCACCACTGCACGTGCGTTGTCTGCACGTGCAACATGAACACCGACAGTATAAAAGTGCAGGGTGTTCGCTTGCCTGGCCTCTGTATCTGGCCGACAGTTGACAATCCAGGACATGCCACGTCTCAGTGAACCGCAGAGAAACAATGCCATCGGCCGACTAGACGCAGGCGAATCCAGAACGGCCGTTGCCAGGGCATTCCATGTGTCCCCAAGCACCATCTCCAAACTGTGGGACCGTTACCAGCAACATGGATCAACACGTGACCTCCCTAGATCCGGTCGACCACGGGTCACTACCCCCGGGCAGGACCGCTACATCCGGGTACGCCACCTTTGACTACTGCCACCTCCACAGCCGCAGCAATACCAGGTTTGCGCAGGATATCCGACCAGACCGTACGGAACCGCCTACGTGAGGTAGGAATTCGTGCCAGACGTCCAGTTCGAGGTGTCATCTTAACACCACAACACCGTCGACTCCGACTGCAGTGGTGCCAGATTCATCGACAATGGCCTCAACTGCGATGGAGACAGGTGTGGTTCAGTGACGAGTCCCGATTTCTGTTCCGACGTCATGATGGAAGATGTCGCGTGTATAGGCGTCGTGGTGAACGTTATGCGGCAAACTGCGTGCAGGAAGTGGACAGATTCGGCGGGGGTAGTGTCATGGTGTGGGCAGCCATCTCACACACTGGCAGAACTGACCTGGTCCACGTGCAGGGCAACCTGAATGCACAGGGCTACATTGACCAGATCCTCCGGCCACACATCGTTCCAGTTATGGCCAACGCCAACGCAGTGTTCCAACATAACAACGCCAGGCCTCACATAGCACGTCTCACAACGGCTTTCCTACAGAACAACAACATTAATGTCCTTCCTTGGCCATCGATATCACCGGATTTGAACCCAATTGAGCATCTATGGGACGAGTTGGACCGACGCCTCCGACAGCGACAACCACAGCCCCAGACCCTGCCCGAGCTGGTAGCAGTCTTGCAGGCCGAGTGGGCCACCATCCTCCGGGACGTCATCCGTACTCTGGTTGCTTCAATGGGCAGGCGGTGCCAAGCAGTTGTCAACACACGCGGAGGCCACACCCGGTATTGACTCCAGATGACCTTGACCTTGGTGGTGTGTCCTATCACTTACTCACAATGGACTAGAGTGAATTGTGAACAATCCTGCAACATTTGGTAATTATCGGACTCACCATTCAATAATTAAATCAATTCTCCAAATGTTACGACAATGTGGTTTTGCGTTTCTTCTTTTGAAGAGTATATATTACAGATATTAACCCTGTCCTTAAAGATATGTTTGAAAAAATATATATTTGGAATTATTCTAATTATATAAGATATACTCTTCAAAAAAAGAAACGCATAGAGCATATTTTTCATAACATTAATTTTGAAATAACACAATAGTGAATGTTTTAGTATTATCTTATTCTATAGCTAGTGGATATGATATCATGCAATTCTGAAGCTGACAAAACGCATGATTTGACGTCAGCACGTGCAAATATGTTTTTCACAATATCCATAATAATGGTGCAGAGCTCACATTTATCACGTACAAATCATGCACGTACAACACGTGCACTACCCCTTGACAGAAAATTGAGTTACATTCACACACGCATTATCGATAGTGTCGCTATGTAACGTTGAAATTATGCCCAGGCTGACAGAACCACAACGTAACAACGCAATTGGCCGGATGGAAGCCGGGGAATCGCAATCAACAGGTGCACGTCTTTTCAACACATCTCAGAGTACAATATCTAGGCTTTGGCACCGTTATCAGCAAACTGGAGTGTCACGTGACCGCACCAGATCCAGTCGTCCCAGAGTTACCACACCGACGCAAGACAGATACATACGTCTACGACATTTACGTGACGGATTCCTAACTGCTTCATCATCAACTTCTGCCATACCTGGGATGCGAAGAATTTCGGACCAGACCGTAAGAAACCGTTTACGTGAAGCCAATATCCGAGCTAGAAGACCAGCTAGACGGATAATTTTAACCGCGCAACATAGGCGTCTACGGCTTACATGGTGCAGACGTTGTCTGATATGGCGTCGACAGCAGTGGCGAAGAGTGGCTTTCAGCGACGAGTCGCGTTTTTTGCTTCAACGCGCCGACTGCAGAGCTAGAGTTTACCGACGACGTAACGAGCGTTATGCCAATAATTGTGTGCGGCAGGTGGACAGATATGGAGGGGGGAGTATTATGGTATGGGCGGCCATCACTTACACTGTCAGAACAGACCTTGTACATGTCCCAGGTCATCTAACAGCCCAACGTTACTGCAACGAAATTCTCCAGCGTCACGCCATACCTTTCATCAACGCAGAAAATGTCATCTTCCAGCACGACAATGCACGACCACATAGCGCACGTATAACAACAGACTTCCTGAATCAACACAATGTCGGAGTGATGCCATGGCCTTCAAGATCACCTGATCTTAACCCCATCCAGCACCTGTGGGATGAACTAGATCGACGTTTACGGCAACGTAACCCTGCGCCACAAACGCTACCCCAGCTGCTCCTGGCTTTGCAACAAACATGGGCTACAATTTCCCAGCCTGTGATTCAAGCATTATTTGATTCCATGCGTAGGCGGTGCCAAGCCGTCATTGCTGCTCATGGGGCTCATACTCGATATTAGTGTCCATGACCATGCCCTTGATACGGTGGCCTAATCATGTTGATTTGATAGACGATTTCATTCCAAGTGATGATCTGATCATGTTTAACAAGTTTCAATTTTACCGCTCTGGTATTGAGCAAAGATATGATGCTATAAATTTGCAATCCAATCCTAACATATACCAGTTATGCGTTTCTTTTTTTGAAGAGTATATTTTCCACTGTTCTATAGTTTATTGTACTATTTTTGTTTTACTGCAGGTGCACAAAATGTTTGTAAATCACCTCCATGTATCACCGTATGGTTCTCTGAGTGTAAATAAAGTTCTGTTCTGGTACCGTCTGTTTAAAGTTTAACTTTATAACAACATTATGCACTATGACCTGTAAATCTATTTTACTGTAAACTTTGTATTTCCAGTAATGAGTAAAAAGTATTATACTTTTGCAAACATTGCAAAATGTTTTACAAAATACCTGCGCTAAACGTTTCGAACTTTATCCGAAGACAAGGATGATGTCATTTGGTTTAAACAATATTTATTTTACAAAAACATATTGGGCCGATTTCTCATGCCTGGGTTTTCGGTGGGTGATGAAAACCTGCGGGTTACCTTCAGGTTAACCTATGGGTTATTTTCACTGCGCGTTTCACGTGCAGAAGTTTCGGTAACCCTAGGCTACCACCAGGTTACAATTGCACTGCATGATAAACCTGCTATAGGGCTGGGTTTTCAGTAGGTTTTGTCGATTGGAACAATTTTGGCATGGAAATGGGGAATTAATTTCTGTATCATTCAACCTATATAAAAATTAAAAAGTATAAGTATTGTATGGTCAGTCATTTTTTATGCTGGTAAATAAATTTGACGTGTAAATGAGTGATGGGGCATTATCCTATGTTGCCACTGAACCCCTAATAGTCAACACACAGTGCAGGTCCTAAGACCCTAATACCAAAATTAAACACCCCAAAATTAGAAATATTCCGGGGAGCATATTACAAGACTTCATGCCTTGCTTTGTTATCATAATAACCCCGTTAAATTCCTAAACGACCTTCCTCTCTAAATATCATGGCTACAGGCTTGATGGTAAAATCGATCCCCTGCCCGGGTGCGTATCCAGCTCCCTTTGATCCGCGCCTGCTGATTGTTTTAGTTGTAGTGAACAATTTTATGAATAAAAACATTCTTTATTTTTGTATTGAAGACTGGGCAACCAACCTATTAACTATTGCATTGATAAACGTCACCTATTAAAATAATGTTGTTACTTTTTGTATAGTCGATGTTACAATCTTGCAAACGGGGATGATTAAGAATGTTTCAACATATATACATCACACTGGTCGACTCTTCTGTAGGCAGTATTGATGCTTGAAGGACATTGTCGCCATCGAACGGATTTACTAATTCTATAAATTCACCTGGAATCATCCCTTGAAATGTTTGGCTTGTTTCGTCAATGTCTGCCATAGGACACCCTCCTCCAGTTCCTTTCTGGTGTTTCTTAAGTTTGAAGACATCTTCTTTGGCCTTGTATTTTAGCCGTTTCCATAACTCATTCAGTTGTCCTAAATCTCTTTTAAACGATGACTGACTATTAAATTTTGTAATTATTTCATGCCATAAATTTTGCTTGCCAATATTAGTTTTCATATCAGATTTTTTACTTTTGATTGTTTTAACGTTTGTACGGATAAGTTCTAAGAAAAGCG
>NC_054701.1:69135441-69185441 GCF_016097555.1 Gigantopelta aegis
AATGCTAAACAAATCGGTCAGGGCCAGTCCAAGGACATCAGTACCAACCTAAGTCGGTCAGGGCCAGTCCAAGGACATCAGTACCAACCTAAGTCGGTCAGGGCCAGTCCAAGGACATCAGTACCAACCTAAGTCGGTCAGGGACACGGGCGAGCGTTCACCCTAGTAGGCCACACCACTATGACTCACACCAAGGCCAGACACCAAGGTCAAGGTCACGGAAAGTAGGTCATGGCACCCGGCAGGCCCTTATACTACTACCTATTTAGAAATTGCAGGATGTTATCACGATCATGAATTTAAAAAATTTAAATATAATTGAACCATAGCAATGAACTATTAAAGGATTTAGGATAATTACCGTTAACTATTAAAGAAGAACGTAAATACTTGCGGGTGGACAAAACATATATATTTTACTAAGTCCTGTTACAGTGGACCAGCCAACTTACAGAACTCCCCCCACCCCCACCCCACCCCCAACGATTTGATGACATTTGTCTTCCATATGAATAGCATTCTAATAGATTTAGGTGGGTGGCAGTTTCACTTTTTAATATTAAGGTAAGTTTGAAGGCGACAGAGTTCAATAAGATCATTTTACATACATAGCCAAACGTGGATGAAATGTACACAATGTTAAAAGCTATTTTCGTCATTCTTTTCCAACTTGGAATCAATACCAATGGTTATTAAATACTTTCAACATAAAATTATTGTCCTACTGGAAATTATTTTAAATTGATGACAACACAAATGCTGCAAGATAGATATTTTTGTGTGTTTCCACCATGGTTCTGTTTTACATTAATGGTATTTGATAGCCGGTTTTATCTCACATAAATCCATACCTATGACATCACAATATTCTTCTAGGTGTAGATTGTATTTCAAGAATCAACACCTGTGAAACAATACAATTTGAAACATTTATGTGTTTAGATGAGGGATTCGAATTCAGTATTGACATAATGTGTACATTTTAAACACGTTATTTTTGTTTTTGTTTAACGACACCACTAGAGCACGTTGATTTATTAACCATCGGCTATTGGATGTCAAACATTTGGTAAATCTGATATATAAAGACATAAGCAACTACTCGTTTGTAAAAAAAAAATTGAAGATTTTGGGTTGTGGAATGATACACAAATTGTACATGATTTTTTGCACTCGCACATAAATAACTATATACCAGCCAAACAATGAACGTCTTTTTCTAAAGTTACATTCTCTGGTTACCATATTATAACATCATGTACAAATGTGAAATACAAGCTCAAATGCACTTTTTAAAAAGTCGTGTGTGTTCGCTATGAACGGATATCGTCAAACGTATACGCTTGATTCGTCGCCTGTGCCGCCATAGCCCTGTTGTCAGTTTCAGTTAACACGTGCGTTTGCCGATTTCAAATTGTAGGGTTCGTCTCAAAAAATTAAAAGAGAAATCTTGCGCTGTACGAAGAGCGTTCGGTTGAGAATACGGTACTAGAGTCTTTAGTTAAAACCGGTTTGATCTTGACAACGTATTATCGACAGTCGTACCTTCCTATTTCAGAATTGATATGTTATAAAGTGTTAGTAGAACTTTCAAAGTTTAGTTTGTATACTAGTAACACATTAATCATGTATACATTTTTAAAATAAAATATACTAAAGTAGACAACGAACGTTTTCACTTCTTAATTTTACGTGTTAAAATCGACAAATTCAAATAAATATTATTTCGTTTGGAAAGGGTAAAGTTGGGGGGAGGGCGGGGGGTGTTGTTTAACGACATCAAAGATAAAGCATTGATTTAATAATCATCCGACCCCATACAACCGTAAATAAAATGTGTTGAGTGCGTCTTAAATAAAACATATCCTATCCTTCCTTCCATCTGTTGTTGGATGTCTAACATTTGGTAATTTTGACATATAATCTTAGAGAGGAATCGGGTGCATGTGCAGGGAGAGGGTATTGGAGGTCGAAACCCTTACTTGCCCAAGCTTAAAAAAAAATGAAATGTATTTTTTTGGGGAAATCCCTGCACACGCGCCTTGGAAACCC
Organism: Gigantopelta aegis; assembly: GCF_016097555.1. Lineage (NCBI taxonomy): Eukaryota > Metazoa > Mollusca > Gastropoda > Neomphalida > Peltospiridae > Gigantopelta > Gigantopelta aegis. Next base: position 69,137,494 of record NC_054701.1, read on the forward strand.
GCTACATTTTTTTTTTTAGCAAGGGATCGTTTATATGTACCATCACACAGACAGGATATCACATACCATGGTCTTTTTGTATACCCGCCGATGGGGATCGATCCTAGACTGACCGCGCATTTCCAAAAAAACACCTTTTTAGGTCTAAGTAATGAATAAAAATAGCATATAGTCTTGAAAAATGTTACGTAAATCGAACACGGTACCCTCTTCCTCTACCCCTAGAGCGATACGTAATTGGTAACACTGCCTTACATGTAACGCGTATGCCAACAGCTGGCCACTGTCAAAATTTCAAGGCAAATCCCCCACTCACCGACCCCTGGAAAGGCGTTGTACCATACCTCTATGGATATAAATATGTTTTGGAGATATGAGACGAACCCTCAATCAAGACAGTTAAATTAGTTCAAAAATTGCGAAATCTCACGTGATCTCTTGTTGGGGAATTCTATACTTGTGATAAGCCAATGAAAACCGAGATCGGTACGAGCCCGTTAAAAGTGTTCCACTTTCAAAATCATGGCTTTGTTTTTGACCTGGATAAGCCAGCGTAGTGAAACCAATGCGGAGTGCGGCGTCATATATGCACCAAACGTAATTGGATTACCTGTTCTATATGCTTAAATAATAAAAATATTCCAGAGAATGTAGTTTTATAATACTGGCTTTGTTTTTGACCTGGATAAGCCAACGGAGTGAAACCAATGCGTCACATATGCACCAAACGTAATTGGATTTTCTGTTCTATATGCTTAAATAATAAAAATATTCCAGGGAATGTAGTTTTAAAACTGTTATATACTACAATTTTATAAATGTTTCAATTTTTTTTTTTTTTTTTTTTTTTAAATTGCACACTGAAATATATATATTTTTTTGTTAATTCCAAAACATTTTAACTTTTCTTTTTACGTCATTATAAACCGAAATTATTTACAGAGTTACACAGTTTATGTAGCTGGGAAGGACAATAGATATACAGAAATAGCCATTTCAGGCAATAACTCAAGTTTTAAAAAATAAATCCCATACAGTGCTGTAAGAAAAACAAGTACTTTTAACATATATCGTCCGTGGACCTATTTCGGTGAGGGGCCCGTTTCGGTGACTGCGTCGTTTGTACAGACGGATCACGGGATGGAAATTCTGTGGCTTGTGCTACAGTCTTTCCATCAGACACAATACTTTCCATGCGACTGCCCGACTCAGCATCGATTTTTAGTGCTGAAGTTTGGGCAGTCATTAAAGCCTTAGAAGAAATCAAAGATTCAATACCATCCAAGTTTATTATTTTTACTGACTTACTTTCGTTTCTCCAAGCTTTACGTAATATGAAGCTGGACCATCCATTAATTGAGATGGTGATACGAAAGTGTGTCTTTTTATCTATTGCCAATAAAGACATTGTATTTTGTTGGGTACCCAGCCATGTTGGCATCAGGGGTAATGAAAAGGCAGATTTTGCTGCCAAGTCTGCTTTGGATTTGCCTCATGCCAGGGTTATACTGATTTTAAATATTGTATCAACCAATTTATCTTTTCGACTTGGCAACGTGATTGGGACGGTGAGGTTGCGAACAAGCTTCATGCTATCAAGCCGGTCTTGGGAGAGTGGCAGTCCACCTATAGACAGGGCAGGAAGGATGAGGTAGTCTTGTGTCGTGCCCGCATCGGTCATACCTTTTTGACCCATTCATTTATTTTGAAGAAGGATCCTCCACCTCAGTGTGAGCGGTGTCAGTGTAATCTGACGGTGCGCCACATTTTGGTTGAGTGTCAGTTTCTGAAAGAAACGCGAAAATATATTTTTGGTGAGAGAAATGTGATGGAATCATTTCGATTCCATCCAGAATTAGTTTTACAATTTTTACGTGATACGGACTTTTATTCTAAATTTTAATTTTCTATATCTGTGATATTTGTATTTGTTGCACAGTTCTTTACACTGTTTTAATTTAACTGTTGAATTTTTATATTGCTGTTGATCACAAAACAATTGTTTTTGCATTTACCATAGTTTGACACCCAATAGCCGATGTATTTTTTGTGCTGGGGTGTCGTTAAACATTCATTCATTCATTCTATGATTTTCAAAGACTGTAATTTGAAAGAAAACTTAATTTTAAAAACTATTGTTGTCTGTTCTCAGCTGTATTGCTATATGTTTATTGAAGTCACGTGATTGTCACGGAGTCTGCTAGTAAAACTCTTTACAGATACTAACTAAAAATAAATGATCCTTATATCTTTTAACATAAATATTTTTCTGAATATCAGTTTATATATTTATTAAAACTCAGAATGCAGGTTATATTTTTAACCAAACAATTTTACCATTATCACCATTCATTTTCTCAACTTATAACACGATTGCAAGACATCAGAATTGTTATATTCGTTTTCCTAAAATGTCTGTTAACATTGGTTCTCGAGGACTCCATTTTGTAATTTGCCTTAAAATATTTTTGCATAAATTATTATAAGTACATGTTTTGTTGAACAACATACATGTTTTGGCTTAAAAGTTTTGGCTTAAGATATACCACTAAACGTTTCACTCACCGAAACAGGTTACGTAAACATTTACTGCTGATGCTTTCTACAGTTTTCGACACACGTGCGGTAAACTGAGCTACTTAGCGGCCAGTTTACTGCTCATTTGAAGCGTAGCGTAGTAATACTTATAAAAAAGGTAGCTATTTGGATAACATCTGTCTGTTTATAAATATTGATATGCTTTAGAACTGAATGCTTATGCTCACCGAAACTTGTTCGACCACAGTAGTATCCAGGCCTGTTGGGCCCCATGACCTACTTTCCGTGACCTTGACCTACTTTCCGTTACCTTGATGACATCACGTGACCTCGTCCTACTGACCCTGACCTACTTAGACCGGCCCATGACCTACTTAGGCCGGCACGAAAGAGTATAAAAAGGCTAGATACGGTTTCATTGTCATTCGCTCGCCGAAAACGACCAGATATACGTTCGTTTTACTAGAGAACAGACGTGTTTTATGATTCTGACATTATTGTGTCTTGTTGCACTCTATCTGGAACGAAGAAGATGGCATCGGGATATTCGAGCAGTGTTAGTAGCAGTAGCGACGAGGACGACATCTTGGTCTGCAAATGTTCAGAAAGACATACGATCAAAAGAGTGGCTACCAAACCAGATGAGAAGAAGAGTACTCATTGTGTGGATCAAGCGGATGCTACACGCAAAATTGGGGATAGAATTGAAGATGGCGAACTCGTGGATGAACCCACAGATCAGACGGATGCTGCCTGTGACACAGACGCTGCCTGGGATGAGGAAGACTGCTATTCGAGACGTTACTTGTTCTGTCATCGTCCTGAAATGAGACATTTCTATGCCCGGATGCTGACATTTGGGTGGTGGCCCATACAATTACGTCAGAAACCAAAAGAACTTGCCAAGGCCGGTTTCTACTACACGGGAGACCACGATGCCGTCGTCTGTTACTGTTGTGGACTACGCGCCTGCCGATGGCAGAGAATGGACGACCCAGTGATGGAACATTACAGACTCTCTCCAAGATGTCCTTATGTGAACAACCTCTTCAGACATTAAATGTTTTAGACACTTGTGTGCTATGTTATCATGTTGTATGTTGTGAATAACAGGTTTTGCTTTCTTATTTATGTCCTGGGTCCATGAGTGTGTCTCTGGACGTGTCCCTATGGTAGTAACACTGGTAAAGGGTAATATTTTGGTAACGATTATTTTTGTGAGCTCGCACGATGAGATTTGTGCTTGGGAGGAGGGACACTGCTCATACGTATCACACACATTCAAACATTCCTGTACCATATCTTTATGCGTCATAAGGTATATAAGTAAAATAGTTTTGGAAAACTCGTCATTTGAGGTAGAACTTTCAGAGGAGCAAAATGTCAGACCAGTACAAGTTATATGCACCCGACGTGGATAAGTGGACCCGTTTCTATAAACTGCAGGCAGAAGGTAAACTTCAACCTCATTTTCCAGTGCAACGTGGTGGGAAAAGTCAGATCATGTACAGTGTGGATCGATGTCTAGAACTCTACGATCCCACGTGGAAAAAAGAAAAAGAGGAACAGAACAAGTCCCCGACACCCAAAGTCGTCATGGTCTCCCCAACACAACAAGTGGTAGAGCAAGCCAAGGCCGAGCAGAAACGGAAACGTCAAGAGAGTGGCGTGGAACAGAAACGACGAGAGCAGACTGGGCAAAAACGGCACAAGCATTTCTGAGAAGGCTATAAAAGGGGGCATGGCAGTTTCAACATCGTCAGTTCACGTCGAACACTTCAACAATCAACATCATGAATCAGAATTGGTTTATTCCGGAACATGTCATGAACAAAAGATTGTGTCCCGTATGTCCAAAGACTTTTTCAAAACCATCAAATATGCTACGTCATTGGAAGACCTTCCATTCAGCTCAACTCCAGGCTCCTATGGCTCCTATAGCTCCGGCTCCTCTGGCTCCGGCTCCGGCTCCTAGGGCTCATATAGCTCCTCTGGCTCCTATAGCTCCTGCTCTGGCTCCTATAGCTCCTCTGGCTCCTCTAGCTCATATAGCTCCTGCTCCTCTGGCTCCTATAGCTCCTGCTACTCTGGCTCCTATAGCTCCTGCTCTGGCTCCTATAGCTCCTCTGGCTCCTAGGGCTCATATAGCTCCTCTGGCTCATATAGCTCCTCTGGCTCCTATAGCTCCTGCTCATAGGGCTCCTGCTCCTCTGGCTCCTATAGCTCCTGTTCTGGCTCCTATAGCTCCTCTGGCTCCTCCTCCTCTGGCTCCTATAGCTCCTGCTCCTCTGGCTCCTATAGCTCCTGCTCCGGCTCCTACAGCTCCTCTGGCTCATATAGCTCCTACTCCTCTGGCTCCTATAGCTCCTGCTCACAGGGCTCCTATAGCTCCTGCTCCGCTGCAGCAGCAGCCCCTAAGATTGTTACATCCGTTCACCATGATCGTGTCGGGACCCACGTCGTGTGGAAAGACAGTTTTGTTGTACAAACTGCTAAGGGATGGTAAAATCCAGCCGCCTCCCCAGCGCATCATCTGGCTCTACAAACGATGGCAACCCCTCTATGATACGATCAAAATGGTTGCTCGAGTGAAATTTGTTCAAGGCATACCCGAGAATTTGGAAAAGGATCGTTATTTGGATTGGAGAGTCAGAAATCTCATCGTGTTGGACGACCTGATGTCTACAGCTGGAAAAGACCCTCGCATCACCGACCTGTTCACGGAAGGAAGTCACCACAGAAACCTCTCTGTTATTGCCATCAACCAGAACTTGTATCACAGCAAGGACCCGACACAGAGAAGAAACTGTCATTACCTGGCACTGTTTAACAACCCCATCGACAAGCAGCAAGTCCTAACCTTGGCACAGCAGATGTATCCTGGAAATACTCGTCATTTCATGCAGCGGTTTGAGGAAGCTACTCACAGGCCCTACGGATATCTCTTGGTGGACTTGAAACCGACCACGCCCGAACATTGGCGTCTTCGGCCTAATGGTTTACAGACGGGGCCGTCCGAATGGTATAAAAGCACGAACGTAACGGCGAATGTCTCAGAAGAGTTGCAGCCACCGACGAAGAAAGAGCTCTACATGCAAATCATGCAAAGAAACGCATTCAAGAGAAAATTACCAGGCATACCCGCCTAGGAAAGTGACGACGAAGAAGAAGATGAGGTGGAACCCTATCTGAAAAAAGTCAAGAGAATGCAGTCTTGCGATACGTGTGGTCTGGTCTTTAAAGACGGAAGCGACTTGCAGCGACACGTGAAAACGTGCGAAGAGGGAAATGAAAAAGAAGAAGAGCCGTCGCCCGACCTGGAAAACGAAGGCATTCGTCTCATGGTGGAACGTGAATTCGACATCAATCGTGACTATCTCCAAAGCAAGAGGAAACGCTACGAAGAAAAAAACATGTCCCAAGATGCCATTGAAAGAAACATGAAGACATTGCAATGGAAGTTATTTAAAGACACGTACTCTCGCTTTCTGACCTATATGCATTACTTTGACAAAGGTCCCAACACCAGACAAATTTTACAGTTTGTGAATCCAGACAAAGATGTGAGACCACAGATTCGTTCTAAATTAAATCAGTATCGTTCATGGATCGGCGAATAATTGGATGAACAAGACGACGACGATACCGACGATGAGAAGGACGACGATGATGAAGAGAAATGAACACTCATATTATTCACATGTCGCCCTTAAGGCCTCTCGATGTAACCCAGTGTGTGTCCATTTTATATATGTGTCAGTGATTTGTAATTTAGAAATAAATGAAAAACCAAAACATTGCGTTTGTTTTTTGAGTTTTTTACTCTACGACTAGATTTGTGATTGGATATTTCTACCGCTACTTTATAGTAGCAAGAGCTGTGTGTACAAGACAGAACATACCACGATCTTTGATATACCAGACATAATACACTAGTTGGCTATAGCTTAATGGGCCACCGACGGGGATCGATCCTAGATCGACCACTGTATTTACCTATTTGGTAATTAAAAAAGACCTGTAAAAAGGCTTGTACTCTAGGGAAATACTTGTGTTTAAAATGCAGCTAAAAGATCATAGTTTAGGTCGGAGCGTTCAGTTGCAGTCACGCGTTCTTTCTTCAAAGCAATGGGCTGGGGATGTTTCACTCTCTTTCACATACACACACACACACACACACACACACACACACACACACACACATCCCTTTCTTCTCCTTAACAATTATTCCTTTCTTCTCCTTAATACATATGCCTTTCTTCTTAACAAACATTCCTTTCTTCGAGACAAATATGTCTTTCTTTTCCTACGACTAAAACAAAACAAAATATTTGTATTCAATTAATCTTTATTTTACGAGGAAGGAAATGTTTTATTTACTCAATATATTTTATTTATGGTTATACAAGAAAGAAAGAAATGTTTTATTTAACGACGCACTCAACACATTTTACTTACGGTTATATGGCGTCAGACATATGGTTAAGGACCACACAGATATTGATTGAGAAAACCCGCTGTCGCCACTGCATGGGCTACTTTTTTTTTTTTATTAGAAGCAAGGGATCCTACACCATCCCACAGACAGGATAGTACATACCGTTGTCCAGTTGTGGAGCATTGGCTGGATATATACCAGACCGACCCACATCAAGGGAACACTGAGCTACGTCCCGTCCCCACAGGGTTATTAGAGGATGCTTGAAAAAAAATCGTAACATAATAAATAAATAAACAAATAAATAAGTAAGTAAATAAGTAAAATAAAAACAAACTATAAATTATTATTTTGTTTTAAAAATAATAGAAAAATATAATTTCCCCACATGAGATACGAACGACGTACCTTTCACGCTAAAGTCGACTACGCTAACGACTGAGCTACCGAGACATCAACAAAATCTGTCATTTAAACCATTATATGTGCGAGCGGCGAAGCGCAGAATGAAGTGACGAAATAGGTCAGTTAATAATAATCTTGTGAATGCGCTAGCGCGGGAGACATAGTGGGACGACAATTCTATTTTACACCTATTTAAATCATTTCTTATTTCACGTCTTTAAGAATGTAACTTCTAGTTCCGAAGAGTATTTTATTTAGAGACTGCCAACACAAGATACCACCGCTTCCCGGATGTAAACAGTGATAACCATTCATCATTCAGTGCGCTAAAATTAAACACACTACCTCGCGTCGGGCCGAGTCCTTAGAAATGGTAGGTTAACGACACCACTAGAGCACCTCGATTTATGAATCATTGACTATTGGATGTGAAACATACTTTTGGACAGTTTTTAGAATTTCCCCACATTAGATACGAACGACGTACCCTCAGCGCTGGACGCGAAGTCGTTCGCACTTGACTACTAAACGCATGTTAACAAAACCTGTCATTTAAACCGTTATATGTGTGAGCGGCGAAGCGCGGAATAAAGTGACGAAATAGGTTAGTTAATAATAATCTTGTGAATGCGCTATCAGATAGCGTAGAACGAGAATTCTATTTTACACCATTTAAATCATTTCTTATTTCACGTCTTTAAGAATGTAACTTCTAGTTCAGTATTGCCACCAACAATAAAATAGGATACCACCGCTTCCCGGATGTAAGCAGTGATAACCATTCATCATTCAGTGCGCTAAAATTAAACACACTACCTGGCGTCGGGCCGAGTCCTTAGATGTGGTAGGTTAACGACACCACTAGAGCACTCGATTTATGAATCATTGGCTATTGGATGTGAAACATACTTCTGACAGTTTTAGAGAGGAAAACCCCCCTGCACTTTCCCATTAGTAGCAAGGGATCCTACAGACAGGATAGCACGGGCGTTGCTAAGTTCGACGGATCGGGGTCGGGTTAAATAGGTCAGGATTAGACTAAGTAGGACAGGGTCAGTCTAAGTAGGTCGGGGCCGGGTCAGTAGGACGTTGCACACGGTACAGTAGTCCGTGACGTCATCAAGGTCAAGGCCAGTCTAGGTCAGGGCCAGTAGGACGAGGTCACGTGACGTCATCAAGGTCACGGAAAGTAGGTCAAGGTCACGGAAAGTAGGTCATGGGGCCCAACAGGCCTGGATACTACTGACCACGATAAGAGTCGCCTTATAATCCCATCTAGAAAGAGTTTAACGTAAATAATTTTAAAACTGAAACAATGATTCAAACTTGTGTAAATAATTAGTAATTATTCTTAGGCCCAGTACGTGCTGTAAATCTAGTTGTCGAGTCTCTACTACTTTCAGACATTTTAAAAACGATCTGCATTAGTGTTCCAGATAGGGGAGGGGGGGGGGTGTTGAGGAGATTCTTATATGAATCGGGTGATATACTTTGTGTCATCTCATCCCAACGACTTAAAATATATTTGAAGCCGTAGAGTATCATGAATATTAAATAAAATGTTAACTGAAAATTTTGGGATGGACTACATTTTGTACCCTTTAATATATGAAGTGTAATATTTGTGCACAATTTGTAGAAGTTATCTTGAATTATAAATAGTCCCTGCATCACCCAAACAATCGAGGGTATACGCAAAGGACAAAGAGCACACTTTCTGCTCACTTAAATGCAGTCAACCTTGCTTGACCTAGCTCCCAGGATTAGGTTGGGTTTTTTTTAATACTCTTCTATTGTTCACGTTCGTGTTGCAAACTTGCAAATACAGTCCATTGAAGTGTTCAGCTACACTCACTTTTACTTACCGTACATTTTGAGAAATAGTATTTAAACATTCATTTTAATTAATTTTTGTACCAATATCCAATAATGATTGAAACATGCTTTCCTTGGCACACATCTTAGCTAACTTGTCTGTGTGGCCTGGACAGGGTTTAATTGTTAGTTGTTACTCAGACAGAACAGAATACAGTGAGTGGCCTTAAACCTCTGCACTTGCTCAGAGTAGGAACTGATACATGGATATCAACCCTGGGGCCTAATTCACTAAACACTCACAACCTTGCGCTCTCGCAGTGCAATGTTAAAATACTTGCAAAGAGGATGCTTTGTTGTCTAACTGTGCCTAAGAGACCTTTATGAATTAGGTCTACCAGCTTTACAGATGATGGTTTAAACTCTATGCCATCAAGTCCAGTGCCGTTAAATCAAAGAACCGTAGCATTATCACGCTGTTGGACATGCTTATATTAGAGCACTGTATATCTTTTTACATTCACAAGGCAGCCATCGTGTCAATGACTATTAAAATAATAATATTTAAAAACACAGTGTGTCCACAAAAAATGGAAGATCAATTAACCATAGTTAAAAAAGCATGCTTGCAGACACTCGGTTCGAAACTAATGTAACAGTTTGTATTAACAGACAGCAATTTTTAAAATGAAATGTGGCCGTTAGTATTCATCAAATATACAATGTGTGGTATTGTTCAAATGACTGACATATTAATTAACATCTCAGCCAATTATATAATTATTTGCATAACTGTAACGTGCCTACAGCTAGATTGGATATAGGCATGTAAATAGTATTACTCTCTCACTCAAAATAAGACAGTATTGTTAATTTTGTTTTTATTAACACAGCAGTTCATACACCTTGATGTTTATTACACCAAATTCCATGACTTTTAAAGCAATTTTTTATATAGTTTTGAAACAGATTTTAAATAATTTTGGCAACAATCAACATATGATTAAAAAGTTTTGATGCAAATAACATAAAAAAATATCATACAATTTCTTAGGCCTTCCTATCCAACTCAGATATTCCGACCTTACCAGTCTGGGAAACAACAATGGCAAATTCCATGATCTTTGATGATTTCCGTAACCCATATGAACCCTTTTTGAACATGAAGTAATTTATACAATAATACTGTTTTAGTCAGTTTATATAAAAGTAGCAACATGCTGACAATTTAAGCCCTGGAGATTCGAATGTCTTGTCAAATCTTAAGATATATCACAAGGACACAAAAATGTTGCACATGTCACATCAAATTAGTTCCTCAGTCATAACCTTTCCTTAAGAATGCTTCCTACAATGACTCCTTGATGTCTAACGTTGTCTACATAGCATTCTCCTCTATTGAAAATAGAAGGAAAAGCTGTGACATTGAATCTTTTTTTCTAAGTTGTATACTTCTGCCAAGTATTGGATAGTCAACCCAAAACCACCACTTGGCGTCATGATGCAGTTTTCTTTGATTTCTTCTTGCTTAGTTTTGGTGGTCCCAGAAGTTTGAAAGTTGTCCTGCAAAAATGTAATCAAGAAAATGAAATCACAATCTATAAAATTGAAACAAATAAAACGAAACAGAATTTTTATGTGATAACACATTTTTCACCAAATGGGAAGGCTTTTATCTTGACCATAAACAGTGCAAAATTATAATACAGACTGAATTATAAAAAAAATAAAAAATACTAATGTGTACATTTTATATATGATTGAAAGTAGGGGCCTCCATTTATTAGTATATGGTATATTTTATTTATTTATACATTTACATTAAACAACACCAATATGGGGTGGGATGTAGCTCAGAAGCAGAGTGCTTACTAAGGTATAAGTTGTTGTTATAGAAGCATTCTGTTCTTTCCATTTCAATACCAATTTGAAAGATTTTCATGAAAAAGTTACACTAATAATATTCACACACATTATAATATAAAGATACTGAAACTTGCATCTCTCTCCAAAGTTATGAGAACTGGCAGTTGTGTGGCATAGATGGTCACATGAGACAAGCATTTGTCATGGATGGAGAGACAAAGTCTAGGATTTGAAGATGGACAGCAAAAGAAGCTCAATGATAGGAGGATCTACCAACTAAACCAACCCCCAAAAACCCCAAAGACTAAACAAAAAGAACCTTGCATCTCATTGTAATCAATCCATATACATTGTGTTAGAATAAAGCTAACATGTAAAATACCCAGATACACTTACTGACAAGTGGAACATATTGGACTGAAGGTGCAAAAAACTGCAATGAGAAAATAACAAATATATTCTTGAATGGTCAAAGGGAAAAGCAAATACCATGAAATCATTTACAAAACAATACAAAATTAAATAGTTGCATACAGATCTCTAGATGGATATATATATTATTTTTACACACATGTACTAACCATGCAGGACTAACTTTATTTTAAGAGCACTGTCAAAACAATACATACATGCAGGCTATTTTATGGGGGTTTTTTATTTTTATTTATTAAATATGATTTTTATATCAACAAGTGATGTGTGGAAACCATATTTCACATATCATGAGTTGACCAAAAAAAAGTATCAAAAAAACCACCATAAAATGGTCTATTTATTATTTACATCTTTCCTAATTTTGGACAATATCTTTCGATTTTTGTTAATCTATTTTGCTTATCCTATCGAAAACATGTAATGCAATGATATATCTGTTCCAGTGAAACTTTTGATGAAAATTTACTTGACCATGGACATTTTAAAAGAAATATGAATAAAACATACCTTTATATAATTATAAATTAATAATTATTTAATAATACTGCTGTGAAAACATACCTAACAAAGCAATCGTCAACCCCCCCCCCCCCAACATTTTTTTTTAAAAATCCACTTTAACTTTTACTCAATGACAATTATTTGGCTTCAAAAAATACTTCTTTTCTTATTAAATACGATCAAAGCATTGATATTCATCAAACAAAAAAATCATTGTTATAATTTACAAAGGAAACAGTTGATGAATAATGAATTTGACTTTTCATCGAATATCACTTTTAAATTTATGGTTTCTGTTGATATATATATTTCATAGCTATACATATAATAAATATTAATACATGTACTAGTCACTGAAAATAAGATAATCAAGGGAAAGAACTGAGATCCGAGTACTGGAACTAAAACTTCAAACATATAGATTGTTGCCCAGCAGTTTATGACGTTGTCGATAGATGGCGTAACCGTACAGCCGCCATTAAGGGAGTGAAATTCATGCAACAATAACATGTGACGGCATTGCAGCTGGGTGCACTTTCAGTCTTTATGACTTTTTTTAAATGTTTTGCAAAAGCAAAACTAGACTCTCGGATAATTCAACCTCATTTAAAGATTGTATATCCATATCAATATTGGTGGAAATATGTGAATGATTAAAAACATGAATAATAAAGCACCTATACACGCCAATACAAAAGCATAGCGAATAAATTAAAACACACGCAAGTGTAAATAATTTTGATGGTTATTAAGTGAAACTTTACTGAATGCATCCTAAAATATAGAAAAGTATTTCAATTATGTGCGTTTGTAGAAAACGTGGTGTACCATTTAAAAAAAAAAAGAAGACTGACCTTATATCTAGAGTAGATGTCAACGGGGTTGAAGTGGGGCGCAGTTAACACTGCCAAATATTTATCTCTTATTTATTATTATTATTTTTTATATACATACGAGTTATTATGGTGTTAAATGTGTGCGATAAAATGATAAATAAATAATTTACTAACGTAACACGCATGCATGCCACACCGAAAATCGCACCCCCACCCATTTCGTTGATTTTAAAAAAATTTACTTTTTTTAAAATTTATTTTATTATTAATTAATTAATTAATAAATAACAATAATAAAAATAAATAAAATTAAATTAATCATCCACAATATACATGTACAACACTAAATTACCAGAAAATGCGCCTTGGATTAGTCATAAAATGTTCTATATATACTAGTTACAGACCTTCGTTTCTGAAAAACCCAGGAGTGCTAAAAATCGCGCTCCTCAAAATGCTTACGAGGGGGGTGGAAATATGGTAAGCTATAAGAAATTCAAAGTGTAACAACCACATGGCACAGGGTTATCACATTTATCATGATATCATAATATCCATGTTATGTACCTGCAAATTCTCTATTTAAAAATAAATAATGTCATAGCAGAGAAAATGTCAACATCTATTGTTTTGTACCCAAATATATCTTACTACAATTTTTATAAATATATATTTTTACAAACAGGATTAACTTTCATTATCGGTGTACTGTAGTTAACACGTCTTTTATTATACTACTAACTCAAATCATAGCAACTCATAACCCCCCCCCACCCAAAAAAAAATTGTTTTTAAAAGATTTGAAATTAAATCGGTGTATGTTTGTTTCAGGTGCCTGTCAACCGATCACATGTACTAAAAATCTGACTCTACCAAGGTCAATGTCCTTGGCTTTAAATCATGTGGCAGTATCGTGAAACAGAAAGTAGAAATGTCTGTGAGTATCGCTATGCTATTAACGAAAACAAAACCTGCTTTACTAAATTAGTTTTTTGTTGGTGTACGCATTTACTGTGATATCAACATGTATAAACATTGTACACATAGAATTATTGGACAACGCACCTAATTTTTTTTTTTCTGTATGTGACCAAAACAACGACTGTGTAAAATAAATGTCGCGATCATTACCTGCATTGTACGAAATTAAACAAAACAAAACCGACGAGATCTTAATAATAAGTGAAATCCTAGCTGATTGGCTCAATGTAAAGATAAACAACCAATCGTGTTTCAATTTATAAAAAGTATTCTAGGAAGTTCATTGTGAACAGAATGGAAAGGTTTGTGGCATTGTGGATTGGATTCAATAAACAATTAAAATGGCAGAGTTAAAACAAAATACAAGTGTGATTTGTTCAATTTAGGGGCGCGTTATTTCGCGCTCATCAGATTGAGTTTACGGGCGTGATAGGGCCCGCGCCCGTCAAAAATGAAGGTCTGTAGTTAATTACAAAATGAACCCCTTTGACACTTACTGGTGATGCCCAAGACAAGTACAAACAAAACAGGAGCTTAGGCTGGCGGGGGTGGGTGGGGGTGTCATCTGATACTCTTGTCCGCTGAGGCTAAAATATTGCTTTAAAGTTCAATATATTAGGCTATACAAGTGTCCAGCGAAATTATATTTGCTTGCATAAGTTTAAATTATTTGTTATGCTTTTATATTCGCGTGTATATATACATGCTTTATTAGTTACGTTTTTAATGATTAACACACTTCCACCAACTTTTATATGAATCTACAATCTTTAAATAAGGTAGTATTATTCGACATACTAGTTTTGCTTTCACAAAATGTACTAAAAAGGTAATAAATACTGAAAATGCACCTAGATGCAATGCCTTCACATGTTATTATTGTGCAAGTTTCACTCCCTTAATGGCGGACTGATCACATGATTCTAAACATGGCCAGCGCACAGTACTTTGACGTCACTGGCCAATAAACCCATTTATACAATGCACCAATGTCAATGAGGTAATACCATATACCAAGCATAACACAGAAAAACTAATCCACTAGTAATGGGAAAAAATATTAATCTATCATATATCAAATTATAAGATTGTTTATTATTTAACATTCAGTATCTAAACAAATTTATTGAAATAATAGTTCTATAAGTCACTAGTGAAAATAACACCCAAAATGTATTAATGCCACAGTAGAAAGTGTTATGTTTCAATGTAGTGAGGTAATTTATCGAAATGAAATCATAGACCAGTTACATGGTTTACACTAATTGCTCAGTGGACTTGTGGTATGCTTTTTGAGAACAGTGGTAAAATGTGGAAATTTTTCATATCACAATTGTGCAAGCATAATTCATCTGATATCACTGCAGACTTCACTCAATGATCGAGATATAAATCATAACTGACAAAAAACAAAACCAACACATAATATCCTCTATATCTATTTCATAAGAGAAACTACATGTAATTCACTATGTCGATAAGTTTCTTTCACTTACTTGACAAACAAACCGAGCAGACGTATCCAATATCTATGAGGTTTCGATGACAGAAGCAGGCCGCTCGATAATCCACTTGAGCTTTTGGAGGAAGGGTTAATTTATGTCGTATATTTGGATCTGGCAGAAATATCCACTGAAAGACAGGATCAGTAATATTAAGTACATGTAGAGAATGCATACATGAACACAAACATACTACCCCAATCAATCAATCTCTCGCGCTCTATCCCCCTCCTTTTCTCTCTCTCCCCCTCCTTTTCTCTCTCTCTCCCCCCTATTCTCTCTCTGTCGCTCTCTTTCTCTCTCTCTTGCTTTGTCGCTCTCTCTCTCTCTCTGTCTCTCTCTTGCTGTCGTTCTCTCTGCCTGTTGTTCTCTCTCTCTCTCTCTGTCTGTCTCTCTCTCCTCCCTCCCTCGCTCTCAACATTTATCTATAGTATATCCACTTACTAAGAGGTACTGCAGAAGGCCTGCCATCTGTGGAATCTCTAAGTATACTCCTCCAGTTATATCACAAGCCTAATAAACAATAAAATAACCATAAATACAGTCACTTAGTTAAAATATTTCACATAGAATCACAATTCTACAACAAACTACATGTAACACTTACATCAATAACACACAAGTCATCTCACCATCTTAACCTATTTAGTATGTCATAAAATATACGTAATGCCTGATATTGAATTAACAGAAACGAAAATCTACTGCTAAATGTAGCTTTTCTTTAATGCACTTCATATTAAAAACCCAAACACAGGGTTCGTACACCTTTTTGGACTTGATTTTCCATGACTTTCCATGACTAAATTATCAAAATTCCATGACCATTGCAAAATCAACAAGCATTACTTATAATCTAGAAAATATGCTTGAAAAGTCAAATATATTTTATTTGAAATACATGTAAATAATGCAATACAAAATCATACACACCCTCCAAACAAACCAATAGTCTGACCATAACTAAGAATGTGGTTTCTTGTTATTTGTGATTGATAGGTGAAAGAAAATATCAGCGTAAACCTGGATATAAGCATTTTTATTTTCCTTCAGTTGTGCAGTTTTGTATATCTAGCAGGATATTACGTATCTACAGCATCTGCCAGGTGCTACTTTTTCAACATCATGATATTCTACATCATTAAATAAACACTGTATGTTAATTGACTAAATCAGCAAAATATATGAATGTGAAGTTGTAAGGAAAAAAAAACAAAGATACACCACAAACCTGTTGTAACAATCCTGACTCATTTTCTAGAATGCATGCATCAATAACAACATTCTGCAAAAAAAAAAAAAAAAAAATCAAATCAATATGAATCGTGATCCATTCATTATATATATATTGCTAACCATAATTATTATTAATTATGACTAAACGGACCCATTATTTACAGGTATACTAAATATTTCAAGACAAGTCTATCACAAGCCTTAATCTCTCTAAAGTACTGACTCCAAGTTCAAGCACACAACACATTTAGTAAATATTCAAATTACAATAAAATAAAATAAATGTGGAATTTAATTATCATTTACTAGACAAAATTTAAACCCGGTAAAAACCATCACCATATTGTTAGCCATTTAATAATAAACAGTAACAACAAATTACATGAAAACACAATAAACATGAATTTTAATGATCCTGTACTGGAAATGTAGCTCATATAATATTTACACCCTGTGTAAAAAAAAACATTCCTAAAATTCTAGCACTTTTAATAGTAAATGATAAAGCATTATTAAACCCCCAAAATTGGTACAGTAACCAGTGCACCATGACTGGTATATCAAAGGCTATGGCATGTGCTATCCTGTCTGTGGGATGGTGCATATAAAAGATCCCTTGCTACTAATGGAAAAATGTAACAGGTTTCCTCTCTGACTACAAGTCAAAATTACCAAATGTTTGACATCCATTACCTGATGATTAATAAATCAATGTGCTCTAAAAGTGTTGTCAAACAAAACAAAATTCTTGGTACAGTAACTTAATTTCCTTTTCTAACTTGCAAGTCATAAACCTCAAGAACTAATTTAATTTTATTAGCATACTTTATATAATAATTATGGTACATTAAACAGTGAACACACCTCTCATATCTGGGTTGCCTGTCTTAGATTAGTGTTTAGTGAGAGACAATAGCAGGTGAAACAAGTGTTAGCTTTTGAATGGAAAAAGCAGTTAGCCACAGGTTTCCTGGTTACTTCTCAACTGAAGATTGCTGAGCTGTTCTTATATTCATAACTGGTACTCACCTGTTTCTGTGCGGTAAATACAGCATTCATAAAGTTCATATACTGAGCTGGATTATCTTCTGAACCTTTGATAACCTGAAGTCATAAATGAAGGAATTACAAAGAAAGGAAGAAGGAAATGGTTTATTTAACGACATACCCAACACATTTTATTTACGGTTATATGGTGTCGGAGAAGGAAGGAAGGAAGGAAATGGTTTATTTAATGATGCACTCAACACATTTTATTTATGGTTATATGGCGTAGGACATATGGTTAAGGACCACACATCGGAGAAGAAATTACGAGAAAACAATTGTCAAATTGTTAAAACAAATACCAGATATTCTTTTTCTATCAGTGAAACACTAGAGACATGTAAATTATACCTAACAGCCTTAATCGTATTTTTTCTTTTGAAACCACTTATACATTTATTATTATGAGAATAAAAAGGTTACTACCATAAACTGATTGATACTTTTTAAATTCCCATTAATTTTATGCATAATATGCTGCTGTAATTGCATGTCTTCTATTTAATCTTGTACAGACTGATGGAAATACTGTTGTTGGATGCAAAATGTACAACGGACACTGTGGACCTGGTTGAAAAAATAACATTGCTATTCTGTTACAGACTTTCAATGAGTCAAGATGAAATATTAATTTTAATGACACTCATACATGTAACTATAATAATAATATGAATATTTAAGTGACACATTCAAGGAGTTTTCTTTTAGTACAGAATTATTTACCAGTTACAATTAACTGCTTGGCATTACTACATGTAGTTCCAAACTGACATAAATTTACAAACCACAGTTTAAGGATTACAAACCATATGTACTAACAATATGTTTAAAAACAGACAGCCTATCAGTTTCACTACATACACAACTGTTGTAAAAAAATTAAATTACCAGAATCCTTGAAGAAAACGTCTGTCCAAATGAGCATTCTTTCTCCATCCTATGAATATCTAACATTGTCAAGGAAACAACAAGATGATGAACATATTCTGTCTCTACATTGTGTATGAAGTTACGGTAATTAAAAAGTCAGAAGTTACAGAGTAGGTTACTTCAAAACATTTGTATGTTGAATCGTAGTGATGGAAGTATAGAGAGATTGTAAATGTAAAAGCTGAAATGATCCTAAAATGTTTTAAATTCTATACCATCTTTAATGAAAGGTAATATTTAATTACATGTATTTCTTATCAATTCCAGTCTAATATGTGAAAACGTATGTTAAAAAAAAAAACTTTAAAAGCTGAAAACAACATCCCAGAAAAGAAGTATTTGCCCAGAACAGATGAAATGTCAGACCGAAAATGTACAGAGAGCACAGACTACTTCTTGACTGATACCAGCAGTAAAAGGAGCTACCCCACACATACATGTATACATGTATATATTTTTCAATTTCAACTCAAAAGCAGATGACTTGATGAAGATATTTATATTTACTCTTGAGACGCTATTAAGAAATAACACTGTGACTGGACAAAAAGGATACAACATAATGCCATGGTCATTGCACCAGCAATCAAAGAATCAGAATAAATTTCACCCTCCAAACCTGAAAAAGGAGGGTTCATTATTATGATCAGTATAACATGTATGTACAGTAAGAGACAAATAGAATGCTTTACAAGAGAAATAATAGGAATATGCAATGCCAGGGATTTATTCAGCATTTTTACCATAGTCCCACATCTGATGGGATTGGGAAAATTAGCAAGAGTAAATCATACTTGGGATATTTTTTTCAAGCCACTGAATGATGCAGTACACCACTGTTAAATTAATTTATTAGAACAGACATATATATATATATATACATTGTATATACTGAGAAATTTTAACATACAAATTGGGAATTTTCAGTATCATTTTCTTTTGGAAAGAAGCTTATATGTTCGGACCCACAGAACACCTGGATAAATCCCTGAACGCTCTATCAAAATAGCATTTCTTCAAAACAAATACCATTTAAAGTATTACCTGAATACCTGTATAAGTAGGTATTATACAATTAATAAAAATAAAGTCAATTAAAAGTGTATTTAAAGAAATAACTAGCCACTAATATATCTAACTTGGATTGTATTAGCCATAATGAAAATGATTCAGCCAAAATTAAATCCACACGGCAGCCAAAATGATGATCCTTTTTTTCAGTTCTTTATACATGTAACATAATTATATTTTGAATAAGATATGCAATCATATCAATCTCGCTGTATGCAAATGAGGTGGCATAAATTAATGTCATCAACTGAATATCATTATTCTCATTTACATGTAGAATTTGGGAGTTAGGGTTGGTGGAAATTGTAAACTATCAGGCCTCACGCAATGTAAAAATCATAGAGTGAAGTCACTTCTCTCTCAAACTTTAGAGAGGGCGAAGTTTTTAACAACAGGGAGACTTTAATTTCTAATCCAAAAAAACAAACTTACATGTATCTTAATACAGGTCCAACTTTTACAATCTGTATTTTATTTTTTGGGTTGTTTTTTTTACCGGCTGTACTGCTAATTGATGTGCTCTATAGTTGTTGTTTTTTTAAATGACCTTTTCACGTGTCGCCTTCTTTAGAAATAATGAAATTGAAAAGCGCTAATTTAACCGTTTAGAATTCATTCTTTTACAAGTTTGTCTTCTCATTACATTTAATACCTAGTCCATGCAGAGTATTGTCCTAGTAGATTAAACTACAACGGTCAAACTAAGATTACCCAGCGGCAATTAAATGCGTTCCACCCTCAGTTTCTTAATTAATACACTGTGGAGTTGGAAGACTGAATGGATACTAGTATCCATGAAGGTGTGAAGACGTGAACATTGCTTATCTGCTGCACCTTGTCACTGGTGTTTACAAAAAAAAATGTTGAAATTTTTTACAGTGGCCACTTAACATGGACACTTTAGCGACTTGGGGATCCAGTTTAAGTGGCCGTTGGGTATGTTTATCACCGCTAGTTTATAATTTTGACATCTGGTTTTTTATGTTGAATTTATTCTTTATGACAAAGTCTACATAAAACTACTTAATTACTCCAACTATTAGTGCCAGACACGGGTGTTGTCTGAGCTAGACCGTCTATCTATGAGCCTGTCGCATGATTTTGTGGCGTGTCTCTTCAAACGCTCAGGCCATTAACACTTAATTATTATCTATGAATAGGTGTTCCTCAAGTTCTTCACCATTCAACCGTGATTGTGTACATTGCAAGTGATGGTTATTTTCAAAAAGGCGACACAGATTTCGCCTTACGGTAACTGGCACGGCGAAGTCAGGCTGGTCAGAGCGAAATTTGGGCTCACTTCGCCCGGTCGCGTGAGCCCTGAACTATGTACTTATACAGGGACACAACTGACATAGAGATACATCTAGCCACCATGTTTTAATTCACACCATTAATATATGGTCAGTAATTGTCAATTTTAACATAAAAGGATTTGACAATGCCATGTGTACAGGTATGTAAACATTTGTTTTGTTTAACAACCTGACTAGAGCACATTGAAATATTAATCATCGACTTAAAAGCATACGGTAACATCTCATGGATAAAATAATCCAAAACACACTAATTAACATTCAGTGTCAATTTCTGTAGAGTAACTGGTACTCTTAAAAATCATCTGTTTATATACAGTAATACAATAATTTCTTCTTAAAGTTTCACAAATAAGCAATGAATAGCTCAAATGTAAGACCCCCCTCCCCATCAAAACCCAAAATACTCATCAGTATATTATTTTAATAGTGCAAACAAGAATACAGGTTTTATGCAGTAAAAATAACAAAGAATATATATAGGTACCCTTCAATAAACAATTTTCAATATAAGATGGGGTATTTTTAGTAGTAAAAAATAACATACTATTCAAGACAAGTTTCTTGACTTCTGACTGAAGAAAACCATCGACGAGACCAAATAACTCATACTTTCCATCATTAACAAAGTCAACAGGTAAACTATTGCTAGATTCACCACTGCCAGCTACTGTAGCTTCAGCTGAACTGTCATGCTTTGGGTACAAAAACTGACTGAAAAGATCAAACACACACAATATAGCCATGTAATTACATGATTGTATAATACTATTCAAGAATCTTAGTCACTTCGTACCCTAGTCATATTGTACCACCCTTTTCGTACCATACTGCCTGGTCATTTCATACCCTAGTCATTTCATACCTTGGTCATTTCATACCATCTCAAAAAGTCATTTCGTACCCTAGTCATTTCGTACCATTGTGAAAAGTCATTTCATACCCCAGTCATTTTGTACCATACTCATGTCATACCAGTATATAGAAAACGAATCGACCATAGCATAAATGCAGTGTTGTTTTGTTATTTTTAAACTTTATTGGGACAGTTTGAAATCCATAACACGTTATTGTGTAGCATATATCGTTATTGATACCCATAATACTTGTCAACTGCTATTTACATTTTACCTGACAAGAGCCGTATTTGGTATTTACTACTAACTGCCAACTTCAATGTTTTGTGAAATGGCTTGAGATAATTAGTCTAACCTTCATCAACAACAAAACAACATAATGGACCATGTATATACAAAGATTTTTTTTTAGGGACAAGATTAAATGGTTAATGATTTATAAAGTCAAAACAAAAGTCAGTTGGAGGAGGTGTTTGCATCTTATAGATGTAATTTAATGTTATTTTGTAAAAGACACTACTGGGGTGCTTGTTATAAATTGTTATGCCATGATACGACATGACTTTCAGTTATGGTACGAAATGGCCAAGGTATAAAATTATGTTTTACAATGGTATGAAATGACCAGGGTACGAAATGACCAAGGTACGAAATGACTTTGCAATGGTACGAAATGACCAAATTAGGTATGAAATGACCATGGTACGAAGTGACTAGCAACCCTATTCAAGGTACTTCGCACTAAAAAGGAATATCTTTTTTCCAATTCTGTTTATAATATGTGTTAACTTACCAGCAATACACCAAAATAATAATAATAAAAAAAATATGTGTAATAGAAGATGAACATATATGTATGACCATTACGAATTTGCTATTACTATATGCAATATTTTTAGTGACCAGATTTAATTAATCAATGCCATAAAATTATTACTTTCATTTTAATATAATTACAACACATTTATTATCAGTTACTTCATACTATTAAATTTTATCAGCAGAAGTAGTGTTATCTGACAACGAAATATTATGATTCGAATCAAGTATATAATATGGAACATTTCTGAATAAACACGGAACATGACAAAACACTACAAAATGTTCCAATAAATGTTAACTTTGCTTATTCTACATGTAATCAAACTTGGGAAGTAAGAAGTAACTTCTCATACTTTTAGAATTCTAGTTTAGGGCCTGGCATCGACAATACAATGCAGGGAACATTTTGTTTTCAAAATCTTGATTAGGGATATTTCTAGTTGATTCAAAATTGATTAACAACTACTGTTTAATGTCTTAAATTGTGTAGCTCTCCCTGAAACTTGTGTAACGAATTGCAACGCAATACTTAACAAAATATTAATACAATACTTAACAAAATATTCCCTGTAATGTTACATTGTACTTAACAATTAATGTCGGAAATTACTTTTTTGGCAAGACAGCAATTTATAGGGATGGTACTAATATTATTATTTCCCTTGTTTCCAATTTGAACTCATTAAGCACTGAAATGATGGACTGCAATCTTTATACATGTATGTAACCCACAAAAATATATATGTCTGTAAATGTCAGTTCATCCCAACATGTACATGAACCAGTGGAAATTAGAAATGTTTAGTGTGATGTACATATATACAGCAATAGCTTACCTCTGATTTGTGTGTGCAGCTATAACAGCAAGTTTATTAACATGACTGAGCATCAGATGGGAGTTGGCAAATACCATAACACAATCCATACATTTTGAAAGGCTAATCTACAAATGAAAAAATTAAAAACAAAAAGACGACTATTATATATAGTATTAATTAACAGACTTTGCCACTGAAGGACAGCTGTTACTCTAGTTCCCCATTACTCCCCTCAGACTACATGTAGTTCGAGAGTAATTTTTAGCTCCCCCTAGCATGCAAAGTTATATACTTAGCAAAGAGTTAAACATAAATCATTATTAACATTGGTAATTTCAGGGTATATATTTCAAAATCTTGAGTTCCAGTAAATACAGACCTGTAGGTAATACATTTATCAATTGATGTGCACAATAGGTAATGCTTGTATACCCAAGCGCACAATAATTTTATTTTAGAAGTGTTTTTTATCCCCCTCCCGCCCCCCATAATAATATGGATCGCACGCCTCACAGTTGTTGTTTGAAAGGTAGCTGCTTTAAACCTGGCCGACTCCAGTGTTTAAATCCTAGTATTGATTTTATTGATTCAATGATTGTTCAATATGTGCTATTAAAATTTGTCTTTTGGTCAATATATGCAAGCTCAGTATTACTCAATATCTTTCCTAAAAGTGATTAATCCTTCACCTGACATTTTTTAACGTGAAGGACGGTGCTGCTCAACTAAAATCTCAAAATCATATATTTAAATTAACATACATGTAGATGGATTTTTGAAAAATCTATAAATAACATTCTGGTGATCCTGAATGTTGCAAATTTTAATTTCAGAAATTAGAATATAATATTAATGGTTCAACACGTTACCGATTGACAATCCCCATTTGGTTTGAACATGCATGACAGAGCAGTGTTTCTGCCAGAAAGAAATTTTTGGGTATGGAACTGAATGCAACCACATGCAGTCATCAATGGGTATGGGTGGGGGTGGGGGGCTCCCCTAGAAAGAAAATGGGTTAAGTTTAGGTTTAGGGAAAAGAAAATCATACAGTAATGATAAGAGTAATTCATTTTATCAAAAAAGTAAAAAAAAAAAAATCAGCAACAAATTTGGGTATGGTGCCATACCTGTTTCAACCTTTGGCAGAAGCCCTGATGTGAAATATTGTGGTCTGTTAATTCAATACCATGCCCTCCCCACTACTATGACTGATTTGAATAAGATCTTTAGGTGGTCTTAAAAAGAGAGATTCATTGTACATGTATGTGTACTTACTTTGCCAACTTCACCACTTTGATCATCACCCCACCATACTGGGTTAGTGTCTACCACAATTACGAGAAGGCTACTAATATTTTTGTCTGAAAAACAAAATCCACAAAATCATATAAATTGTAATCATGCACATACATACATACATACATAAACAAATGTGTGTACATGTACAATATACATGTATGTGACAAAATATAGATACATGTAATAATACATAGGTTAATGTCTAATTCTCTTGTTCTACGTATCAACGGCACCAAAATTCGGATTGTCTCCTTAAGTACTCTGACGAGGTACAGAACTATATATTTTCAAAAATCTAGTTCTACCAAACTAGCTTTATTTGTAGTAAATGTAAATGCATATGTAAATATGCCCCCACCAGAAATTACCAAAAAGAACTTTGCTGCATGTGAATGACATAAGAGGTAACCCAACCATGCAGCCTTCCATAAATTTGAATCCATGATGTTTTGCCCCCAAGGCAGTTTGCGAACTGGTACCTTTGTGGGGACGAACTGGTTAAGCATGTGGGGGTGAACTGACATCCGACTGACCCAACTGACTGGGGGTGAACAGACCTGGGGGCGAACTGGCTTGGGAGCGAAACGTCTGGTACCCCATATATTTTATTGTTCAGTGTAATGATCACGTGGCATATCGTCTAACTTTGGCAGGTCAGATGTCAATGTTGCAGACGATAACTTTGCAGGGAATTGTGATACCTAGATTTCGCTATGTGAGGCATTTCATTAATACCAAAATATTGCATTAGGAAAAACTGATAACATGCACACTATTTATGGTATTATAATTAAAACATAAAGTTTGCAGGTTGACTTGAAGCATTTTCAATATTGAGAGAAAAAAAGACACTTTGTTGTTTATGTTCAGGCTGATATCTCGCGATACATGCAGTTACAAACAAAGTATCGAAAAGATATGTCGATCGAAATTGTATGAAGGTATGATATATTTAGTGGTACATTTCATAGTATGAAAAAAAGGGTTCCCTGTGGGACGGACTATAGTTTTAAACTTTTAAATTTGGAACAATTTTAAACTTAGAAATACGGAGCAGTCACTTATTATGTTGGCATATTAAATGTCATAGTATGATACACCATCATAACCATGTAAAACTGTTGAGTCACAAGTCAAGTGGTGTCAGTTCAGATTCCTGGCTTCACAAAATACAAAAAAAAAAAAAAAAAATGCCAGACAACTCGGCCCGGAGGACAACTCGGCCCACGTCGAGACAGCTCGGCCCAGAGTTCTGAGACAACCCAGCCCACCGCGAGACAACTCGGCCCGGAGTCCAGAGACAATTCGGCACAGGGACAATCTTGTCTATTGTTGGACAAGTGTTGTTTTTTAAATTAAAGTATTCTCACCGAAATAAAAGAATGTGTTTTTGTTAGTATTGAATTAGTCCCCCCTTAACCTAAACGTCCCGAAATGAAGTGTCATGTCAGATTGATAAATTGCTGATCCATTTATCTTTGAAGATAGTTTCCGCTCTTCGAATAATTTGTTTTTGTTCTACAGTCGGTGACCTAAACATTGGAGATGATCGTTATTATAACTATTTATGTATATGTGTTCTGTTGTTTTTTTGCGTACATATGTGCGTATGTATTTAATATAATAAACCGGCCTCGGTGGTGTCGTGGCAGGCCATCGGTCTACAGGCTGGTAGGTACTGGGTTCGGATCCCAGTCGAGGCATGGGATTTTTAATCGAGATACCGACTCCAAACCCTGAGTGAGTGCTCTGCAAGACTCAATGGGTAGGTGTAAACCACTTGCACCGACCAGTGATCCATAACTGGTTCAACAAAGGCCATGGTTTGTGCTATCCTGCCTGTGGGAAGCGCAAATAAAAGATCCCTCGCTGCCTGTCGTAAAAAGAGTAGCCTATGTGGCCACAGCGGGTTTCCTCTTAAAAAAAAACAAGTGTCAGAATGACCATATGTTTGACGTCCAATAGCCGATGATAAGATAAAAAATCAATGTGCTCTAGCGGCGTCGTTAAATAAAACAAACTTTACTTTTTTTTTAATATAATAAATGTGGGAATTTGGCAAATGATGTCTTTTGCGTTATTTCTATAGTACAATACTTCTAGAAACCCATCCGACACTACGATATGCGCGTACGACATGCACAATTGTCATTCTTAATGGTGACCATATAGTTAGCGGTATCTATCAGTATAATGCAGTCTAATAACTCGGCCCAGAGTTATCCGAGTTGTCTGGGCCGAGTTGTCCCCCAGGCCGAGTTGTCTGGTCCCCACAAAAACCCAGTGTTACACTGTTACATACCACCCATACTTAGACCATAGTAAGCTCATCAGTTGCTTTATTGTTTTCCCGACTAGATTATAATTTAAAACATCACACAGATGATAATACTTTGCCTGGCTTTATTTGTACGCCATGTTTAACAGCTAGCCAAAATATGGCCTTAAACTCAATTACAATTGGATATTTCTCAGTGAACGAACTAATCAGCATTGACGTATTATAATTCATTGACTGGTATCTCGTCGTATTTTTAGCGCAACAATTATTAACAAGGGGAAACAACTCTAAAAACAAATGACGAAACTTCGACAGCTTGTGAGTTTTGAGTTAAACTGGAGGAAAACATCTACACTGATTTAAGATGAATACATCTGGTATAATATACAATTTAAGGATCCAATTTATTTTACTTTAATTGCACAAATTTACCAAATGAGTCCTAACATAAAAATGCACAGTGGAAATGTTTCTCAATTCTTCCAGATGAATTTAAAGTCCGAACCAATTTTTCCCAAATTACTCTCCTACCTTTAATTACGGTTAGATTCCCCCAAAATTTGTCCAGACACAAATCATGAAAAAACATTACAGTGACACAGATTCCATATATGAGACTAACAATGTCAATGATATCGACTTCGCTGAGATTGATTCTAGACTAGTCTATGGGGTCAAATACATGCAGTTTTCTGCCAGCTGCCTAATTATCTGCCTACGTCTCGGTTACCGTTGCAGGATTTGGATGTCATTTCTTCATAGCAGCACAACCACAGATCAGAGCGGCACATTTCCTGCCAATATTATTAAATGTTTCGTTCAAATAAAGTTGTAGTTGTATACATATTTAAGTTTCTTCATGACTGTCATGCATCAGGCGCCATAAAGATGTCTTATATATTGGTAAGCCCTTAAAATTCGCAATGTACAATATTGTCTGGCTATTCCTATCCCTTGACTACCATGTTGGTTGATTCCTCCGCGACCTTCTTCGGAGTAATATTTTAAAACTATATACTGTCTGAGACGAACTCATGAGTAATATTTGGTGATCACCAATAGTAATAATAAGAAATTGATTAATTAAATTCTGAGACTACATGCACTATTAGCACAAACGTAACATTATTTACAGTTCTTCATCTGAGATCTGAGATAAACCACTACAATAATGCACAAAATACACACTAATATTAAAATTACATTCTACCACTACAGTGCATGACTATACTACTAGCACAAGGTTAGCACTGTAAGTACTTTAAAAACCACTACGGTCGACGACGGTCACTTTTTGCACCCTTATTTTGGCTTCGTATGTACACAATAAATATCCTACAGTAATTCCACTTGAAATCCATATAAATTTCATAAATAGTACAATTTTTTTTAATCACAAGATTTTCTTCAGAGTGAAGTGCATTAGTAATGTTAAAAAAATAAAATAAAAATTCTATAGCAATTTTGCATTGAAATGTTTCCAGCATTCTTAAAATGGAAATGTCATGCACCCAGTTTATTGTTCATTAAAATAAAAACTGGTCTGTTTGCCTTGACCTCTGTCAAAAAAGTTCCGAAAGCAGACAATGCAATTTAAATGTTGGTATGTTTTTATTTTACATAATTTTAGACAAACTGTAAAGTTTAAGTTTTAAAAGATAAAAGCAATAAAAAAATACATTTCGTCAAATATATCATAAAACTAAAATTACTGTAATAGATTCTATATGCGACGTGATGGACGACAACGCGTTTACAGACGCCGCTATGAATTTTTTGCCAACAACTGTGTCGCCCACGTTGACAGATTCGGTGGAAGGAGTGTCATGATGTGGGGAGCCATCTCATACACCGGCAGAAGTGAAATTGTGTTCGTACAAGGCAACCTGACAGCTGTACGCTACCGGGATGAAATTCTTCGCCGTTACATGCTTCCCATTTTGGATCGACAGAGAGACCTCTTTTAGCAGGACAATGCCAGGCTGCATACGGCATGTGTAACAATGGATTTCCTACAGAATAAGAACATTAATGTGCTGCCATGGCCATCAGGATCGCCAGATCTCAACCCCATTGAACATCTATGGGACGAACTGGACAGACGTGTACGCCAGCATGACCCGGAACCTCAGACACCTCCACAACTGTCACATGCACTGCAGGAAGAATGGGCTAGGATTCCGTGTGCCCTGTTTCAGAGACTCATTCAGTGTATGCGAAGAAGATGTCGTGCAGTGATATTGCTGCTGCTGGTGGCCACAAAAGGTACTGATTTCAGCCCCCTCGTGCGACGCTGTTTGGTGACGAAAACGCCTCCACTGCCGTCGGTCCATAGCAAGAACATTGTCACATACTCATGTCAAATTTAACTTTGATATGATCATAAATAACAAAATTATGCCACTTTGTATTAAAGAGATAATTCCATGAATATTTCGCCTATGTTTTTCTTTTTTGACAGTGTATATATATATACATATATATACAGTCGAACCTGGTCTAACGGTCACCTGTACATAACAGTCACCTGCCTATAACAGCCACTATAAATCCCTCCCAATGCATTTCCTTCCTTATTTGACCTGTACATAACGGTCACCTGTCCATAACGGCCAGCGGTCACTATTTTTAACCCAAAATCACAGGTTGAACCTGCTATAACGGTCACAAGATGATTGTCGTTAAGACGTTTTTTGGTTTATTTTTTGTCCCTGGTTATGTCTTTTTCAATCATCTCAATAATTATAAATTAAATGTGTTTATATGGCCATGTCTGTAGCTTTGGGTTTATTTTCCGTCAAAGTAAAGTTCCATTGTAATTCTCTGATCGTAATTGAAAAACAAACAGCCACTCAATAACTTCCGTGACACGCAGTTACTGGTGGTGTAATTCGATTGGTTCTCAGCATCCTCACTGAACAGTAGACGACTTCCCATTGGCTGTACAGACATGATTGGTAAATAAACATGAACTGCTGAAGGCGGCGGTCATTAAAGATGCCCAGTGTTAGGATTATTTAATGACTCATGATCTTATTCAGCTGTAATTAACAGTCATACTCCACTGAAGGATTAGCGGTGACAGGAAACAAACAAATGAGTTAAACATGCCACATGGGTAATAACCTTCAATTAAACAAAATATCTTCTCAGCTTCTGCAAGTCAATGTTTGCGATATGTATTAACGAATAAGTTTACATGCAAAATGCCACCGAAAAATCGTACTACGTTAACGTTAGAACAGAGAATTGACGTTATTAACAAATCTGAGAAAGGCAATTTAAGTGCACGAAAGATCGCCGATAATTTTGGTGTAGGACGTTCTCAGATTAATTCTATTTTAAAAAGGAAAGCTGATTTTGACAATAATGTTTCAACCGAAAGAAAAAGGTAGAAGAAAGCAACAGGCAATGATGACATAAACAAGCTAGTGTTGGAATAGTTTTAAAATGCAACAGTTGTGATATGTTTTAATATATGGGTTCTAATTTTGAAACTGTATATAAGGGTCACCTGTCTATAACGGCCGTTTTTATAATGTCCCTTGGATGGCCGTTATATACAGGTTTGACTGTATATATATACATGTACGTATATATATGTAATGTTAACCTTTTTTCATGCTATGGAATTTACTACAAATTATTTATTTCTGAGTCGATTGTTTTATAAAGTGCACACAAAATAGTACTTTTTTGTTATTTCCAAAGTACTTTTTCTTTTCTTCTTGCATCAAACCAAACTGAAATTATTTACAAAAAACTTGTTTCAAGGAGAATGAGACGGACTATATATACATGTAGATAGAGATTTGTCTAAAGTAAGTGTTAGATAAAAGTATGTTAAACACCAGAGTTGAAACAGCCTATATATCTAGTCCTAGTCTGAGAACTTTGCCATTCGAGAGCAAGTCGGACATACAATGTATGGTTAGTTATACATGTATGCAATCACTCCCTAAGTCCCTTCTATGGGAGACAACTCTGTAATAAAAACTCATGACTTTTGCCTACCATCAGGTAGGCAATGGTTACAGCTTATAAAGCAATGTTTCCATATGTTCGTATTGTGTGAAGCCACAAATACATGCTTTCTTCTTTTTGATGTCATTTCTTGTGCCTGGGATTCTGCTTTTCCGTGATCTGTGTTTAATCCATGAAACATTTATTGTTCAAAGCAATTCTAAATTACACTGATCATGCATGGTTCATGGACAGCATGGACACACAAATATGGAGAGACATTATTTTGATAATTCACATATTTAAATATTTGAAACTGAAAATGGACAGGAAAAACGTATGTAACAAAACGTACATGTACATGTATGTAACTAGATACAACAATATTCATATTTTTGATGTTAAATGTACCTTTTCATTGATCAACAATGTTTTAGTTAAATTTAATACATAAATACATGTACTATCAAGTACTTGTGTATATATATTACTGATTAATATATGTTCACAAAATATCTGTTATCAGCAAACTCAAAAATGATCAATGTACAGATACATACATGCAGGGCTCATGCGACCGGGCGAAGTGAGCCCAAACTTTGCTCTGACCAGCCTGATTTCGCGTGCCAGTCACTGTAAGGCGAAATATGTGTCACCTTTTTAAAAATAGCCATCATTTGCAATGTACACAATCATGGATGAATGGTGAAGAACTTGAGGAACACCTATTCATAGATAATAAGTAAGTGTGAAGTGTCTGAGAGTTTGAAGAGAGACTGGTGTCACAAAATCATAAATTAAAATAATAAATCCAGTATAAATGAAAAAAGTTTCTTGACAAGTTACCATTATATTATACAGATTAAATCTCATTTGTAATCCAGGAAAAAAGAAAAATGCTAGAACAGACAAGATATGCAGCGTCACTTGCATTCAATGTCTCGGTAGAACTGCATGTTTTAGTAAACTAGTTGGGGAGTGGCAGTCCTCTGGCAAGGCAAGATGGATGAACTCGCAAGTAAATGATTTCCTTGAGAGTGGCTGTCCTCCAATACACGAGGCACTAGATAAAGGTTCATGAAATAGTCCACTATTTTGCCAAATGGCCATTCGACTCTGCATTGTGCATAGATATACATGTACTGCCCTGATCACGTATTACGGTTTTGTTGTTCAGATTACCTTGGATGTTCTATTGATTGCCTTAAAACCTGTAAAACCTGTATCAGAAAAGATTTAATCTATGCAGTTTTGTATATATATATATATATATATAAAAAGAGAAAATATTATTTACACTGAAATATTTTAACCCCCCAAAATAATGTTATTTCAGATGGAATGTGTTTACAGTTTTTTTATGAATGTTATCTTTATTCGTTATTAAGTTATATGCCAATTAATTGGTGGGTTTTTTTTAATAATCGCTGTAGTAATGGAAAATTCCATTGTTAGTGTGAATTAAAAGATAGATTTTTATTTAGTGCCAGAATAATTAATGTAAGCTAATTAAATATGATTAGTTTTTTCCATAACACTGAATAATGTCAAAAAGTAGGTCTACAAAATAAGTATGGAATATACCAGGTATTACAATATGCTGGACCAAAATCACAGAAGATGAGGCTGAGTCTCATCAGTCGATCTGGGTCTGTCAAAATATAGTTAGAACATGTAACATTCTATAATGTCTGTTGCCAGAGCTGTAGTTTGCGCCAGCACAGATGCAGTATGTTTTGTCACATTTGATTCAGTATCAGTACCTTTCTTTTTCAATGGGTACCATACTCATCAGACCCTAAAATTGATGGTCACCCAACAGACTATCTTTGTAAAATTCATAGTCGCTCATGCATATAGCCAATAAAGGTTGCCACGGGCGACCGGCTGACTACTAATTTTCAACACTTCAAGTTATGTTGTTACTGGTCCAGTCAGAGGGAACTATAGGTGTCATCTCCATCCTGTCTATTTAGGTCGTATTATGGTGTGGCATTGTCCGTACGTACGTCCGTCTGTTAACTTTTTCTTGTCTGGACCGTATCTTGCATGCAGAACCATCAAACCACATGGGATGGTGGTTGGTCCAAAATAAACTGTTTATCCACCCCATGCAAAAATTTCACATAATTAGAATTTAATCATACCCGTAACATATTCATTGATATAAATATGCATGGTTTTCCATCAAACTTGATGGACGTATCATGTACCTCAGTGGTACTCATGTTTTTAAATGCCTCAGGATATATTGAGCTAAAATTTTGTATACTGGTAATACATGTACATGTACATGTAGCTTTATCATGTAGAGTTACATTTTTGATAGAGTTGAACTTAGGAGATGTGAAAATGTGTTGGGCCTGGTAGTGAATATGTATTGCTTTAATAGCAGTAATTCCTAGAATTCTTGTTACATGTAGATTCAGCATCATAGTATTTTTTTCATGTTTCATGCCTGGTAATTGGTATGACAGTATGAATCCATGTTTAAGTTTTCTCTTTTTTTCACTTTCAGATATCTTGACTTATTTTGACAAATTAATCAAAGATGATCCCGAAATGTCAGCTGCTGTTGCTGCAATCAAAACACTTCTCAAGTTCATTGAAGCAAATAAGGGTATTTCACTTTTTAAAAGCCAATTTACCTGCATTTACAACCTGAACATGATTTTGGATATTTTGTTTACTTCTGCATGTACATACAGATACATGTACATTTGTACACAGGATGCTAGACCATTTTAGTAAATAATAAAAACCTGTATCCTCTCAGTGTAAAACGTCCAATAATTTTTTAGTTACATGTACAATGTAGATGATAGTGTGAGATGAAATATATAATTGTTTGATGATGTTGTTATTCACCTAATAAACTTTATCGCAATTGTAAAATGATGTAATATAGATAGTTTTTATCCATATGGTGCAACATAACCAAGTTAATAATAATCGTACGAAGCACACGTGTAATAACAAGTGTAATGACGTAATTTTGGGAAGTGATTTTCCGAAACTTGTGTCAGGATTCATGTATTACCCTCGAACTCACTCTGGCAATACAAAAATCAGTACGACAAACAAACTCCTATAATAATCTCTATTAGTTTGGTATTTCATCTCATAATCTTATGCTTCATAACCAAAATGTGTGATTTGCTGAAGCACACAATTGTCCTAACTTTATAGTCTGTTTATTCATACTATTTGTGTACTTACATACCTATATTTGACACTCAGTACATATAGCTGTTGAATGTATTTTTGTGAGATGTCCTTAAAGAGACATTCCTGAGTTTGCTGCATTGTAAGATGTTTCTGACTAATAAAATATTTCTACGATTAAACTTACATATTAAATATATTTTCTGGTTTAGAATATCAGTGTCTGTATATTCAATGTGTGTCTGGTTGTCTTAATATTTGTAAGAAGCCCAAACTGGATTTTGTCTTCAAATAATTTCGTACATACGAAAAACATTATATTTTAGGAAATAAAATGAAATTTAACCTAGTACAAACTTTAGAACGATCAGAAACACGTTTAATATACAGTCACTTATATTTTATGCAGAAAAATATATTTGATATGTAAAAAGTCTTTGTTAATTGATAACATCTTACAAATTGCAGGAAACTCAGGACTGTCCCTTTAAACATTCATTTGCATTAGCCTGATCTCTCATCTTAAATATGTTTCACCCCTAAGCCTTGGCCTGGGACCGACATCACAATATCTTTTCAAATGGCAAGAATCTTCTATTAAATGTCAGTGGTGTCAGTATCTGGTCACATGACTGCCTCTGCCTTTTCTTCTTGTTTTTTTCTCATCTGGACATAAATATTTGTTGCTCCCAACTTAATCAAATCAAACCACGCTGTTCATGAAAATAAAATAATCCAAGTTTTGTTCATGATATATGTTGATGAGCAATATGTTAGTGTTTAGATGTTTTATTTATATTATTTATTTTTGTTGCAGTTGAAACACTTGCTGAAATGAGAGCACGATTGAAGGATGCGATAAACACACTGACTCAGACCGACAGTAGTGTAACTTCGATATCATCAGGATGTGAACTCTTTCTTCGATTTATTACACTAGCCAATCTCCAGCATTCAGTATGTCATATAGTTATTATCTTTTTATGCAAATTTACATCTACAGTGCCTGTTGACAACAAGTGTACAATTTGTAATTGCTGTGTACTGCCAGCATTTTCATAGCAAGTTAATTTGCAGCTACCAATGCAGGAAATGTTTATATCATTTATTGATTTTTTTTTTTTTACTTTTCTTTGTAAGACATATAATGTAAGATTAAAAGTATAATTACAGTAGTGAACCAATCTTTATTATTGTTAAGATTTGTCTCAAAGACAGTGTACCATTTGAATTTAAAATACTTAAAACACTTGGAAGAAAAGACAAGTGTGTCACTGTTTTTATTCTCTAAATCAGTGTGACACCAATTTTGCAGGACTTTCAAGAATGCCAAAAAATCCTGGTACAACGGGGCAATTTGTTTCTTCAAAAGGTGGCAAGTTCTCGTCAAAAGATTGCTAAAATAGCTCATCCATTCATCACAGATGGAGCAGTGAGTAGAAAAATTCTTAATTATCTCCCCTCTGTTGTATATTTTTATAGTGATGTAGTGATTGCACTGGGTGTTCTGTTTTAATAAACCTATGGTTCTTCACGGTGTGCATTTTTGTAACTCTTTTATTATAAATACAAGACATGGCTTTAAAATATTGTACCATTGTTTTATGTGCTAACATTTGCATAGGTATGCATTTGTTTGTTATAATGTCATCAAAGACTTTTATTAATGTAGCTTATTTCTTATGTATACAAGTACATACATTTGAAGGCTGTGGTCTGTTTGTATCAAAAGAACCATTGATTTGGCAGGTAACTCTAAATTGAATAATATCAAAACAACATTTAAGAAAACAATCTCATTGTAAATGAAAAACTTTCTTTACAGATTAGTGTCAAATTGCATACCGGTGGGTTAAATCTCCTTTTTTAATTCAGGGATGAAGGCAACCTCAAGATGGAACAGTCAAAGTTAAGCACCCACAATTCTGCCTTTAGTCCGTGTGGTGTAATTTCAGATAAAACTATACATACCTTTACATTTTGTCTTCACCCCTATATTAGAAATGAACTTTGATCTATACAATTTGATGACAATTAGCTTTTGCAAAAAATATTATGAGAGTTCCCTGATGTCATACCTCATGTTTTATGATGATTTACATCAGAACTAATTTTTTCCAGAATAATGCTGAATTAATTATTCACCAAGTTGCCATTTCAGTTTGGATTATTGTTTTAAAAGTATTTAAACAAATTAATATTTTTAACAATATATTGTTAAGTTGTTACATTTTTATGTTGTTGCATAATGTGGACTATATTTTTGTGTGTATGATTTTGTATGTGAAAGGGGGCAGGATTTAGCTCAGTCGGTTGAGTGCCTAGTTGTGGTGCTTGCATCGCAGGATCAAACCACCTCAGTGGATCCCTTCACCTGATTGGTTTTTTTCTCATTCCAACCAGTGCACCACAACTGGTTATGTGTATTACTGTCTCTGGAAAAGTGCATACATAAAAGATCCCTTGCTGCATTTTCTCCGATGACTATGAGTCAGAATTACCAAATGTTTGACATCCAGTAGTCAATGATTAATTAATCAGTGTGCTCATTAAACAAAACAAACTGTAGGTGAAATGTTTATGAATTGTTCTAGAATAAACAAACTTTTTGTTTCTGTAATTAAATGGATCCGAAAAAGAATTATTCACCATTGTAAGGTGTAGAAAATGCAATTCCAACCATCTGAACAAAATGTTTTTGTCCCTTGGGTTGGAATTGCCTTATCTATACCTCACAATGGTGACTGACTCTATTATTCTGTTTGTTGTGTAAATATTACTACACGGATCAGCTACAGGTACATGACTCTCAGCTGTTATTGTTAGCACAATTTACCAGATGATTTTTATGTGGTTTTGTTATAAAATGATATTAGAATTTTCACTGGTTTAAATGGAAATATGTAACTGGCATTTCTCTTGAGACTTACATACTTGATCCTCTTCATGTGGGTCACACATAAGGCCGAATTCTCTTGGGACTTACTTACTTACTTAATCCTCTTCGTGTGTGGTCACACATAAGGCCGAATTCTCTTGGGACTTAATTACTTAATCCTCTTCGTGTGCGGTCACACATAAGGCTGAATTCTCTTGGGACTTACTTACTTAATCCTCTTCTGTATGGTCACACATATGGCCGAATTCTCTTGGGACTTACTTACTTAATCCTCTTCGTGTGCGGTCACACATAAGGCCGAATTCTCTTGGGACAATTTAAGAAAAGAAAATCTAATAATTTTGTTGCTGCATTTATTTGTTACAGACATTTATTTTATTTTCTTAGGGAGTCATGTTGAATGGTAAAAAGATAAACAAATAATAATAATAAATGTTCTTGGAAAGGTTAAATATTGGCTGAGAGGATTTGTGGAATGTACTGCTAGCAGACAGTAGAAACTATATATTTTTAGTACCGTACTATTACTACTATTATTTTTCCTATTATTAGTACATTATACACAGGGAATACTGTGAACTACTGTAAAACAAAAAATAATAATCACTTGTCAGAGCAATAAATCATGCATTGTTTTTGTTTGTCAAGATATTGTCACAATAAATATAATAATTGTAATGATTGTAGTGAACACCACTCATCTCTAGCTGTTAGCTGTTACTCAAAGTGTGGTTTTCATAAGCAGTACATCTAGTTTTGATTGTGTCTAAAGTCCCCTGTAGATCTGTGTCGACGATTGACCTCATATTAATATAATTAGTATTACTTCTTATTGATTTGTAGACAGTTCTCACACATTCACGGTCAAGAGTAGTTCTGCAAATTCTGAAGGAAGCTGCCGAAGCCAAGAAGAGGTTTAAAGTCTATGTTACCGAGTCAATGCCAGACAAATCAGGGTAGGGCTTGTTCTTTTAAACATTGTTTTCAACACTGCTTAAAGGTTTTATAAGAACAAGAACACTGGAGACCAGTGGCATTGTGTATGTGTCTGGTGCTCAATGCAAAATTTAAAAAAAAATGGTATGACCTCCGCCAAAACAAAAACAACGCTAAGTCCATCAATGCTTCACACTCAATTCCTTCAACTTTGTTATGGCAGCTTTAATTCTCATCATACCCTAGGGACAATATTTTAGAAGTTATGAAAAATAATTTCTGGTCAAAAGGTTATTTAGACATGAATATGTTATTTTTCAGTGGGGAAAAATGTGTTTATTACAGAAGCAATGCAAACATTTGTGTACATTGTACCATCTGTATGTTGCATAAAATCAATAAAAGAAGTGCAAATATTGCATTTCTTGAGATCAGAAATGGAAGTTTTTTCTATATTTATCTCTAATACCAGATTTTTAATTGTCTGTAAATCTTTCAGTATCTTCCACTGTTTGTCAACAATTTTCCTTATTCACACTATATATATATTTATTTATATAGTGCTACTTCATGTTTGTGTACATTTTGACATAAATATGTTTTATTATTTGATTTATACGATTTAATTAAGCTTGTGTATGAACTGATATGCATATAAGCACAAATTTTTTCAGTAGGACTATGTCTAAAATGTAATGCCATGAAGCCAGTTTTTATTTACAATTGTATTTCAGTTGCCAGACTTGTAAAGAATTGTCTGCCCTTGGCATTCCCACCACTGTTGTTTTGGATGCAGCAGTAGGGTAAGAATATTTTAGATATTTGCTTTGTCAGTTGTTTGGTATTGTAGACAGGACTGCATGATGACTTTCCATTGTTCACAATTATGGCAGAAATTTCAGTATTTTACCATTTTTCTCATTATATGCATACTTATATGTAATTGGTGACAATAATGTTATGATATTGTGTTAGTGTGTGTACTCACTTAAATGTTTATTTTAATTAATGTATCAGAGGTTGTTGGTTTTTGGGGGGTTTTCTCTTTGCTCTGACAAAGTCAAGAGGCAAGATATAGGTCTTACTTTTCCAACTTATAGGCAATGGCATTATACATTTTTATGTTTTGTTCTATTTCTTAGAAACTGTAAGTTCTAAATCAGGGAAACTTGGTTTATATTTGCTGTTATGAATGTCCATCCCAATGCAAATAAGCCATGCTTTAAAAAATAAGAATTAATATCCAATGTCGTTTATGCTATGAAAAAATAAGTCTCCACAGCAGTTTTGTGGTTAATGTGTACAAGAAGAGTTTAATTTGTCATTATTACAAAAATAAATAATTATCTAAGAAAAGTGTCATAGAAAATTGAAGTTCCATGGAAAATTAACTGCTTAATGTGTAGCAACAAAAACTTGTGGTTTGTTTGTTTCATGTGTTAAGTTTCATCATATTGTTCCTTGTAATGTAACAGATTTAGTGTCTTGAACATAAAACTGTTTGTACTGTGAAATATGCACAATTTCTTTTCTTATAATTTGGCGGGGGGGGGGGGGGTATATATTTTGTTTTGGGTAGGGAAAAACTGCATTTAATTTAATGTGCTATGGGGCGAATATATGGCATGTCAATTAATTGTTTATTGATAAAGTGCACAATGTTTTTGACATTAATTATTTGTTATATAATAAATGTTATTTATTTTGTTGTGATAATGTAGGCATATTTTGTAATCTGGAATAGCATGAATAATTTTTGTTTAGGCAGAAAATAATATGAAACAGAACATTGTTTAAATATATTGTGTATGCATATGTTTTAGGTATGTGATGGAAAAGGTAGATCTTGTTCTGGTTGGTGCTGAAGGGGTGGTTGAAAGTGGAGGAATCATAAATAAGGTATCTTGTGGAGTGGCGTGAATGGAACAGACTTTGTATTAGCGTGACACTACATGTATGTGTTTAAGTCACAAACAGTTGTAGGGTGACAAGGAACATTTTGTTCAGTATTCGCTATACAGGTTTTAGAGGTCACTACACAATTGTAAAACATTAAACAGGCTTGTGATTCTTCCGCTAATTGGCAGAATTCTGCTTTTTAT
Source organism: Gigantopelta aegis (assembly GCF_016097555.1). NCBI lineage: Eukaryota > Metazoa > Mollusca > Gastropoda > Neomphalida > Peltospiridae > Gigantopelta > Gigantopelta aegis. The sequence continues at coordinate 69,177,556 of NC_054701.1, forward strand.
TTATTTTTTCCTTGCATTCTGCACTCGATTACATGCCTTCGGCACGCATGTATAATTTTCAGCTTTTTTAGAAATGTTTCAGTCACATGCCTGATTAAACAGTAGTTGCTAATAAATTTTCAATTGACTAGAAATATCACTCATCAAGATTTTGAAAAGAAAATGTTCCCTGGGTGTGTGGGTGGCTTACTCATTAAATTATTAACCATTAGCTATTGGTATGTTTCAAACAAAGGGCACCATAAGAAATTGTATGATATTGAAAGGATCTACCCTAAAACACACAATTTTTTCCACTGATAAATGCTCATTTATAAACTTGTCAAATGGCTATCGAACCCCTCCCCTCCCACTAGACTCCCCATCTCATACTCCTGTGCATATGTGGTGCAATGTATCTCTGTGGTTGAGCTTAACTGATATTAAAATGAGTAAACCGTGTTATAGAAACAGTATCTTTAATGATATGATCTAAATTCTATCGAAATTGCAGCTTTAATTATACACAGATTCTTGAATGTTGGAGGGAGTTATTTTTATTATTCACTAACACATTGACATCATCTTTTATTTCTATTTCATGCTCCAACCTTTTCTAAACATTCATCCAAATGTTAACCTTTGACACCCAGTATCTGATATAGTCTGTGTGCTGGGGCATCATTAAACATTCACTCATTTATTCCCTTAACTGTTGTATCCAATCAAGGCATGATATGTGCTGTCCTGCCTATTAGAGAATGCATATAAACTATCCCTTATTGCTAATCAAGTGTAGTTGTCTATATGATAGCAGCAGGTTTCTTCTCTAAAACTGTCGACCAAGAGTCATAAATAAACTAAATGACCACTAATTCAATAGTGTCCTGAGGTGTCGTTAAACATTCCTTTTCTTTCCTCTTTTATTTCAGATTGGTACCTACACAATGGCTATATCAGCTAAGGCGATGAATAAGCCAGTTTATGTTGTTGCTGAAAGTTTCAAGTTTGTTCGGCTTTTCCCTCTGAACCAGAAGGACATTCCCAATCAGTTTAAGGTAATTTAGTGGGCTACTCGCTCTAGCAAGTGCACTGCGGCTGGTATCCTGTCTGTTTGGTGGTACATGCTACTAATGGAAAAATGTAGCAGGTTTATTCTCTAAAACTATATGTAAAAAATTACTAAATGTTTGACATCCAATAGCCGATGATTAATAAAGCAATGTGCTCTAGTGGTGTCATTAAACAAAACAAACTTTATTTAGTAGGCATAGTTTAAAATATGCTGAGGTGTCATTAAACAAATCTTCCTTATCTTTGATCATCAAAAGCAATGGTATGGGCTGTTCTATCTTTGAAAAGGGGCATTAAATCTGAAGTAAGAATAGGTGAAGACACCTAACAGCCATTGATTTAAAATGTGCTGAGGTGTTGTTCGACATTCCCTTCTTTCTAGCCTTACACCGGCCTTGATGTCGTCGTGGCAGGCCATTGATCTACAGGCTGGTAGGTACTGGGTTCGAATCCCAGTCGAGGCATGGGATTTTTAATCCAGGTACCGACTCCAAACCCTGAGTGAGTGCTCCGCAAGGCTCAATGGGTAAACCACTTGCACCGACCAGTGATCCATAACTGGTTCAACAAAGGCCATGGTTTGTGCTATCCTGCCTATGGGAAGCGCAAATAAAAGATCCCTTGCTGCTAATCGGAAGAGTAGCCCATGTAGTGGTGACAGCGGGTTTCCTCTCAAAATCTGTGTGGTCCTTAACCATATGTCTGACGCCATATAACCGTAAATAAAAATGTGTTGAGTGCGTCGTTAAATAAAACACTTCTTTCTTTCTTTCTTTCTAGCCTTATGATTACAAAACTGGTCCCTCTATTTTTTCCAGATTAAAATTAAGTTATCACAGTGACTGTGATTACCTATGTCCTCAAATGACAGAAAATCATTTTAATGGAAGAGTTTTGGTTGAGACATATTTATTGTCATACTGTCTAAAGATAAGTAGCTTTTGGATTGTCCAATAGGTTAAAGTTAGTATGATTAAAGCCTCCACCAGCTTTTTAGAACAATAAATATATTTCTCCCATCCCTAGCCATGCAAGACAGACCCATTCCATGACGTCAGCCCATGCGGAATAAATCTGTCTTGCATGGGCTATGACGTCATTGAATTTAACATGGGGAGTATTACCGTGTTGGTAATATATGACGTCATATCAATGTGAGTTGGTTAGTTTTAGATCGATATTTTGTTATTAAAACCTTGATTATAAAAGCTATCTTGTTAATTTGTAGTGTTAAATTATATTTAACACATGAAAAAGATGCAGCAAATATGATAGTATAGTTTATTTATGATAAAACGGTCAAATAAAGAAGTTACTTTTTCAGCCATCTTTATTTGTCCATGTAAAATAATGGTTTATTTATCGAATGGATGGGAGAAAAAGACTCCCATCATATGCAGTCATGTGGGATAGAAAAGTACATCCGAGGTGGTGGAAATATCGACCCTGGTACTCGACAGGCCTTGTCCCGGGTCAAAATTCCCACCTCCTCAGGTGTACTTTTTCTATCCCACATGACCACATATGATGGAATCTATTAATACTTAACATGAGAAAAATATATTAAAATATTCTTAAAAGAGTGAAATAGACTTGAATTGATGTGTGATTGGTTTAGGATTGATTCCTGTCAACCTTTAGTCAAGAGAAAGCAGGAGGCGTGTGTTGAACAAGCAGGAGATTTTGATGGAATTGTTCTGAAACTTGGTACGATAATCCTCGGGCACCCTCCAAAAACCAATAGACAGATATTTTGGAAATTTAAATTTTTTCTTCAATTTTTATTAAATTAAAAAAAAAAAATTATTAAAAATTTAAAAGCATTATCTTTTCCTAGAGTTTTTATCATATAATTCTGAAACTTAAAAATAGGTATTCTCAGGGGCAGTCAGCACAAATTGATAGAGAGAGAGTTAGGACATTTTTTAAAATTTAGAATTTTTTGTAAATTACATTTTTTAAAATAGAAATGTAACATTGAAAATTAAAATGTCTATCTTCTCCTAGAGGTTTAATCAGATAGTTGTGAAATGTGGTTTATGATTGTTTAGAACAGTCTTCACAAACTAATAGAGAGATATTTTGAAAATTTAAAAGTCTATCTTCTCATAGAGTTTTTAACAAATAGTTCTGCAACTTGGTACTACATTTCTCTGGGGCAGTCTTCACAAAGTGATAGGGAGGTATTTAGAATTTTGATTACATTTTTTAAATTTTTACTTTAAATTTAAATAAAAGGGCTCTATAGGCTAGGCCTCTTGTTTTTTTTGTTTTTTTTTATCCCCTGCAAAGCAATTTGCTGGGGATATTAAAATGGGTACAGTTGTTCATCTGTCCATTTCAGATAATTTTTTGAAATTTTGTACATATATTAATCTAGTGGTCTAGTAGTGCCTTTTGCTATGAGAGTTTCACATTTGATATTTGTTTTATTGAATCAAATAGCTCTGATTGACGAAATTCCCTGTTTCTGGAGCACAACTCCAAAACCATTCAAAATAACTTCAAGAAACTGTACACATATCTACATCTAGTAGTGCCTTTTGCTATGAGAGAGAGTTTATTTCTATATTTATTTTGGTTACCAGTGACATTGACGACTATATCTTATTAATTAATTATTTTTAAAATTATTTTTCTCCCTTTTTTTTTTTTTAGGGGGGGGGTATTATTCTAAATAGATAGCAATATTTTCTAGGTTTGTTTCATGTATTTATTCTATTTTATTAACTCGAGTCATATTTGTGTTTTTCAGTACCAAGCATCAATACTGAAGTCCGGTCAGGATCTGAGTAAAGAGCACCCCCTGGTGGACTACACACCACCTGCTTACCTCACCTTGTTGTTTACGGACCTTGGCGTGATGACCCCATCAGCTGTCAGTGACGAACTGATTAAATTATATCTCTAGTGAATTGAATGTGAAAACATTGTGAGTGTACTGTTAATAAATTGTTTTACAGAGAGTGTATGGTTTTTGACAATGTTTAATTTTTCTCCAAAGATACGTGTTGTTACTCACTAACAACTACTGAGAATGCAGTGTAATCAGAGGATCTGTGAAATCCCTGGCAATATTGAAATAAAACATGATATTTAATTTAAAAATTCAAACAATAAAAGGCCCCCCCCCCCCCCCCCCCCCCCCCCCCCCCCCCCCCCCCCCCCCCCCCCTCCCCCCCCCCCCCCCCCTCCAACACTCCAGCACAAGAACACATTGGCTATTGGAAACAAAGGTAATAGTATATGAAAAAAACGTTTGTGTTTTGTTTAACGACACCACTGTAGCACATTGATTAATTAATCATCGACAGTTGGATGTCAGACATTTGGTAATTATGACTCATAGTCATCAGAGGAAACCTGCTACATTTTTCCTAATGCAGCAAGGGTTCTTTTATATGCACGTTCCCACAGACAGGAAAGCACATACCATGTCCTTTGTCCAGTTGTGCACTGGTTGGAACAAGAAAAAACCTAATCCGCTAAATGGATCCACCGAGGTGGTTCGATCCTGCGATGCAAGCACCTCAAGCGAGCACTCAACTGACTGAGCTAAGTCCCGCCCTAATACTATATGAATAGGATTAATATAAGTTTAGATATGCCCTCAGTGTCAAGGGGTAGATCCAGCATATTTTTGCAAGAGGGATGGCAACTCGTTGAAGGAATTTATTGCTTAAATACCAGTTTTCAGTGAAATCATTGTACAGATAGCAGTAAACCGAATAGCATCCCACCAAGTCAAAGTTTTTGAAGTGCACCTAACTTTACTAGAGCATTAAAGTCTGCTATTGGTGAGGTTCACAGTAGTCATGTCTGGTTTCATCTGGCCAGAACATTTCTGTAATTTCAATTGACTTACATGTAATTTACATAGCTCTTTTAAACATCACCACATCATCTTTGCAAGTCTTTTAGCACTGGTCCGAAAATTAGGATGACAGTTTGTGTACAGCACATGGGTAGTTAAAGTTGCTGTGTGTCACATCCAAATCGCAGTGTATCCTCTCCCCCCCCCCCCCCCCCCCCGTCATTTCATTGATTTACTTCTGCAGTGTATAAGATGATTGAAACAGATGTACCAACATTAGTCTCGAATGTTTCTATTGTCATATGGTATTTGATGTTGTGGTACATACCCTATACATTGAGTGTTCTGTGGATGTAGGTAAACATGACGTGGATGTGCCCTTGTGGCTCATGCAGACTGGCCCTCCTTGACTTCAATTTGATTAGTTCTCTGATAACACAGGCTATGGAATCTCGATTTTATTTGATCTGATCTAAGAAGTCAAAGTTGCCACTATCAAAGAATACACGAATATTTCATCAACGATCTTTAACATACATTATTGGCTACTGGTCTTCTTTTATTCAAACTTTCTGTATTAGAAGTCACGTCTAGTGTTTGTCCCTTTCTTGACGTTTTAGGAGGCTATTTTTCCATGGTATACATTAATAAAGCACATTGATTTATTAACCATCGGCTATTGGATGTCATATATTTTGGTAATTTTTCCATTAGTAACTAGGGATCTTTTATATGCACTATTCCATACACAGGGTAGCACATACTACGACTTTTGATATGCCAGTTGTGGTGCACTGGCTGGAACGAGAAATAGCCCAATGCGCCGACCATCCAACGGGGATCGATCCCAAACCGACCGCGCATCAGGCGAGCGCTTTTAGCACTGGGCTGCGTCCCGCCCCTGGCGTTTTAGGTGTACAAAGTAATATCAAATACCCATATGATGATTACCACAATACTGAAATAAAACGTAGGCGATAGATGGGCACCTACAGTGTTCCAAATTACTGTTCACTAAAATGCATCGTATAAAACCACATTTGATTTAAATTTTGTACGTGCATACACTGGAGCAGGGAAAGTTCGACCCCCCCCCCCCCCACCCCACACACACACACACACTCGTCTGTTTGTATTCTGAACGTGAGAATGTGATAGGGGCTTTTATTACTTAACCATGCGTTGCGTAGGACAGCTTACCGGCACGTTATACGGAAACATTACCTTTGACAACAAGTTTAGGTTATGAATCGTCGACTAACGTATTATGTATATACCTTTTTCCAAATGTGTCGTTGCGGATCAAAACCCGTCCATGTTTGTATTTCATTATAGTGAGAAAAAATCTAACAAATGTCAAAGGAGTGTCGGTTTATTTACTGCTGTTTTCTACTTGCATTTTACGCGAAAACCTTATGGACGGTAAGTTCCTTTAATAATTAATAATGTTCATGAAGCTTCCGCAGAATCAATTTTTATTATTTTTAGTTTTTAATTAATTTATTATTGTTATTATTAATGCTATTATTATTATTTATTATCATCATCATCATCGTCATTATTATTAAGTTTTATGCAGTATGTTTAATGGTGTTCGTGTGCATGCTACCCCGTTATTGTTGAGTGGATTTAAACGCTATATCTTAGTTGTTTTGACTCCATTTCTTTATATATATAATCAGTATATATATATACTGACACACAATGAAAACGCAAAAAACTACTTTTCATTGCAAATAACAACAAACTATTAATGAATTGATGGATAATGTAATATGCCGTTAATGACTGGTATTCATGAGATGCATTCACATGGAAACATGGCCAGTTATCATCAGTAATCGAGTTGCATACGTAATCGAAAAGTTCAACCCCCCCCCCCCCCCCCCCCCCCCCATATCAAGGTCAGTATCTGGTGTGTCCACCATTGGCCCGTAAGCATGCGTGAAGACGACGGGGAAAGGATTGGCACAAACATCTCATATAAGCCACACGGTAGTTCCTCCACTCCTCCTGCAACGCCTGTGCAAGCTCAGCGACGTTACGCGGTGGTGGCTGGCGGTGACGTACACGACGTCCTAACTCATCCCACGTGTTCAATTGGGTTCAAATCCGGTGAAACGGCGGGCCAGTTCATAACGGTGATACCGGCTTGTTGCAGGAATGCCTGGGTAATTCTTGCAGTATGTGGACGTGGATTGTCTTGTTGAAACAGAAGGGGACCTCCTGGTGTTCGGTGACGGCGCAAAAGTGGCTGGAGAACTGGTCTTAGAATAACGTCAGCATAACGCTGGGCTGTAAGGGCATCGTGGACAATGATGAGATCACTTCTGAAATCACAGTTGATTGTCCCCCATACCATCAGACAACCGCCGCCAAACCGATCACGTTCCCTCACACATCCATCAGCTTACCGTTCATGGAGTCTCCTGTACACACGTGCTCTTCCATCGGCAAAGGAGACCGAGAAACGGGACTCATCTGAGAAAACAATGCTCCGGTAAAAGGCTGGTGAATGATTACCATTCTGGAGAGCAAACTGTAGTCTCGCAGCACGATGTCGCGGTGTCATGATGTTACCGTTGTACGGGCGTCTGCATCTAAGTCCAGCCGTTCTGAGTCGACGGATAACTGTCATCAGATGGATATGCCTTCCATGACGTCATATCGTGTTGCTTGCTGTCATCGTCGCAGTTCTGAACCGGTCACGGAGGTGGTGTCGTCGAATCTGCCGATCTTGGCGTGGGGTCGTGACGGGACGTTGACCAGGTCGAGGTTGATCACGGACACTCCCGGTCTGTTGATGACGTTCAACAAGTCGTCCAATAGTTGATGGATATACTCTGAAGGTCCTAGCAACTTAGCTTTGCGAAGTCCCCCCTTGAACCATGCCTAACGCTCGCTCCCTTTGTTCTTCTCTTAGTCATGGCATTCTTAATGTGACGAGGAATATGACACCATTACGTGACTTTTATGTGTCCACATATTGGCATTTCACGTGCATTGCATGTAGCATGAT